>NW_009661368.1:1819263-1922625 GCF_000708025.1 Charadrius vociferus
AATGTATTTTTTCCCATTTTAGCCCCCAAAAATCATATGTAGTTCTGAACTGATAAAATCCTCTATTTTTTTTCTTTTCATTGATCCTGGAAGGCCCCAAAACAACTGCCCTCCCAGGAGTCCCAGTGACATACACGCTGCCATGAAATGCCACAAGAATCCATGAATTCATCATGCGTAGCTTCTAGGTGTTGGCCCCCACTGCAGCCAGATCTTTACCTCTGGTCGGTGGGGGGCTCGTTATAGATGCACAGCTCTGGAAGTTCCTCCATCAGTTCATTTTGTGATGAGGAGATCAAAACAATTACATGACTCTGGATAACCCTCATTGACTATCTATTGAAAAAATCAGATTCTAAATAAATTACTATTGTACTTTTAAAGCTCTGCCTGACATGTCCTACTTACTGGGTGACCTAGATAATTTCCATAAATTAACCTCTTTTACCTTCCATTTCCTCTGCCATCCTGCTGTTACCTTCCCACAACTGCTCCATCACTACGTAACTCATCCAGTGGATGGAGAAGACAGTGATGCTGCACTGAGTCTTAAAGTGACATTAAGAACTTACCTGCCTAAGTGTTCATTTGCATCTTGCTCAGTAGACTTGTCATATAGCTGGGGAGATAATATATTATGAGATGTGTACTGAATTAGCTGTCAATTGTAGTGAAGCTCTCCCTTAACTATGTGAGGAGAAAGCTGTTGAATGAGCCTCAATCTTGCCTTTTTTTTCAGCTGAGATGTTTCATTTTAGTCACCCAACCCCAGCCAATTTTATTAAGTCTGCTGTCAGCTGTGACCCCTGCTGAGGACTGGCAGGGCTGAAATAGTTATGCTGCCTGATGTCATTTGTGGCAGCTACAGATCCCACTCCTGCTTAGGCACTGGGGGCTCCGTTCCCGCAGCAGCAACCACCGCAGTCATAATATCAGGCAAAACGAAAAGGCTCGGGATATAAAGCTACGCTGCATTCTCCAGTGCCCTGCTGTAGTTGAACCACCAAGAGAGGCTGCGTGAAGGCGGGCACGGTCTTTCATTGGAAGGGTTTGAATAGTACGTGCCGTGTTCTGGGAGCAGCCGGAAAGAATGGAGGAAACCTCAGCACGCCAGGGAGGCCGAGCTGGCGTCGCACCGCCGGCCTTGTCTGGGCAACGAGTCGGTGCTTGTGCCAGATGTGGAGTCAGTGCTTCTCCCACACCCACGGCAGCATCACCCTGAGGTGGTGCTTCCAGTGATTAGCTTGTTTGGGGAATTCCTCTGCTGTGCTTGAAAAGCAAAAGGAACAAGTCTTGTTGCCTTCCTTGGGTGCAATCCTGCGCACGGGTGGGAACTGCTTTGCTGCTGGTATAAGGCAGAGCGCTGAAGCAAAACTGCAGCCTGCCCAGTTTGCGGCAAATTGCTTTGCTGGGGTGACTGTGGGCTGGCTTGAGCCATCATTTTTACAGCAGTAGAAATGCTTTAGCTATACTTAATCCTGTACAGACCTGATTTCCATCAGTCTGTGATCAAATACAAGTTTAAGGGACCGGGAGAGCACACTGTCCGTTTAAACACCAAATTTGTACTCTATCCATATCAGTTTCTTTACCTGGAAGGAAGGCAACAATTTCAAACATTGGTTCACGTCAATGGTTGCAACTTAACTATCATTATTCTAATTAATATGGATATCCTCAAAGCTCAGTGAGGGGAGAGCTGCTCCTTCCTCTCTTTTTTTAATGCATATGTACACAAGTCACTGCCTCCCTGAGCAGCCTGCCTGCTAAGAGTGGTGTCGAACGTGGTACACTACGTGCCTTAGCTACTCGGGATGCCTTCCCACCCTGCAAGGAAGAGTGATGTAAAAAGAGAGAAGATAGACCTAAAACTTAGATGATCCAATTGTAGCTGCCTGAGATCGTAGCATATTATATTCTTTACATGCCAAAGAAAGTTTAAATCCTGGAAGAGTGATACTTTATCGTCAAGGTAACCAACATAGGTTCACCAACAATTTACGTGGCTCTTAAGTCTATTTACATGCTTGTTTACTTGGCTTTTCTCTAAAAGGAAAAAAGTAGTTACCTTAGCAACTGCCTCATCACATGGTGCTGAGGCTTCCTTTGCTATCAAGTATCATCTGCAAGGAGCTCACAGACCCATTTCATTGGCACATCTGCTTTACCCAGTGGAGTCTGGGGATAGGCTATGCGTCAGTTTGTGGTGTGTTTGTTTTAAGGCCTAAATATTGCATCCTAAACAGGCAGTGAGACGAGTCCGTGTCTCCTTGGCTTTGGCGGGACTGTGCGAGGATGATGCCAAAGCAGAGACGGGGGACCAGTGCAAGATGGGAGGTGATAGGGATGTGGCTGCACTGCTTTGGAAGGCAGTAGAGATTAGCTCTTCTGCACCACAGAGCGGGTGTGGGCCCATTTTATTTACTAGATCCCGCCATCAAGGATCATTGCTCCAGTAGTCAACGCACCTGCCCCTTGAGATCCTGCCTTCCTTGGCAGAAAAAGCTTAAACAAAAACTATGAATCCTAGGATGGTGGGGTATAGATGCATACTGGGGTAAGGTGTCATTAGGCTCTGCATGTAAATTACGAGTGCAAGAGTTTGCTGCTTCTGTCCTGTAATCTATTTCTGGAGTTTTGTATTTAATCAGCTTCTGCTCTGATCAGCAACGTGTGCAGGAAAGGAGGGGTAAATAAGATGCCGGTCATACTTTTTCCTTCCTTGCCTTTCTTTCCACAGATTTTGACCTGAACTCTGAGTGAGCATACTGCTGTCTGGGCAAACTCCCAAAAGTTCAGCAAACTAAGTCACCAACTGAGGCTGTATTTGTGTCTTTGTTTTAACAGTGTTTATGAGAGAGCTGCTTCATCAAATGCTCTCATTTTATTTGTTTTCCTTGCTCATTTTATTTTAATTTGATAACTTCATAGACACTTCAGACTGACTGCAAGGAAACTCTTATTCGAGAAAATAATTCAATTACTTTGAATGATCAGGGCCAGATTTTTTAGGATATTTACACATCTTGGGATGAAATCCTAGTAGGATTTTCAAAAGAACCTCAGCAGATTAAAGCCTCGATTCCTTTTTAGCCTGCTTAAACACTGGTAAAAACGCTGTTAAGACTCTACCTGCACCTCCACCTAAATACCTTTGAAAATTTAGCCCTTTTTTGTATCTACGTTCCCCCAACTACCTTTGTCTTCCATTTCCACCCCATTTTCCAAAGCCTATGATATTCATCTCCACTCTTACTGTGCTCTTAGATTTTTTAATAATGTGACTTGCATTATTTTCATCTCTTTTAACCTTTTATTCATTATATTACTTCTCTATACTAATCTAATTTAGCTTGCACTTTCTTTGTAGCACAAACCCTACATACTGTTGTAAGCCCGGTTACTAGAAAACAGGTTTATGGCAGTATTCATATTACAGTATTGCAATAACTGTACTAATGAATAATAACTATAATAATTGCTTTATACAGCTTTTTAGCACAGAGATATTTTCCTCCCCTTGAATCTTCAGGGCCTGAGTCTGAGGCAGCCTAACGGCCTGATTTCTGCAGCGAAAGACTCATAGACCTGGAGTTTCCAAACCATTTTTCAGCCTCCTTCTGGAGGGTGACAGGTATCCTTTACTTCTGGGGAAAGCCTCCCTTCCAGCCTGGCACCATCGCGATCCACGGCATCACCGTGCTCAAGTGCTCCATCAATTCCCCTTGCTATTGACAGCGCTGCGGGGCTGCCGGGAGAGGAGCTCACTCCAGCAGTGCCACCGTGCAGGGAGCTCACGGGCTGACACACAGCGTCCCCTTCACAGATAAATATTGATTAGACAGCTGAGGAGTTGGGTGTCCTGAATAGAGAACTCAAAGAGAGAAAATTTGCTGACTCCTTCACATTTTGGGGTTAACGGATTATTCCGTTTTGGCCTAATCTGTCCAGCAATGCTAAAATCAATATTAAACTTGGCCTGTCACTATACCTTCCTCCTGCTGTGAACACATTCTCCAGACCACACTAGCGCTAGGAAAGTCTTCAGAATCAGTAGTACAGCTCTCGCCTTGGATCTGGCACTGGCATCTGGTGTCTTTCCACAAGGAAACACCCGGAGCTGAGGGGACATGTGCAGAGCATCCTGTGCCTCCTACCCTCCTTGTCATGTTCTTCATCCAAGGCAACTCATTCATCGAAGCAGAGAACAGCCTAATCCCAGCACAGACTGAAATCTTTTGGAAACGATCCCCACAAAATGAAACAGCCACCAGCACTGCATGCAAGAGTAAAATACTGGACACAGCAGCATTTTTTTTTCCCCTGAAATCACGTAGCTGGCTCTCTCCTGTTTTGTGCTGCCTCCAAAACAGGAGTGGGTGTATTTACTTATTTACACGCTAATGACAACCAATAATAAATACCATTTCCCACCCAAAAACTTCAAAGGCTTAGCCAAAGCGGGCCAGCTATTCAAAAACTTACTCCCACTTTTTAGGATGATAGGGAGGTGAAGCGAGTGGTCCCAGAGCAGGTCTGCGGATTTGCTCCACTGCCCTAACTCCCCAACTGCCAAGCCTCAGAGCCCCGCTTGCTTCCTTTTTCATTCTTTTTAACATATTACTATAAAAAGGGTTTCCCTGAGTTGTGTCCCACTCACTAAACTATGTGTGGCAATTTTTAGGGTATCCTTCAGGAACTCTTGGCTGATCTCCAGCTGCTCAGTTGCTTTTGTTGCTTTGTTCACACTTTCTCTTCTCTGAGTCATTTTTCTTTGAAGTTTCTAAAGCACTGATGAGCAAAATATAGCCGCTTTGCCAGATTTTCCCTTTGTAAGGTGTAGCTGGCAATTTGGCACAAAACGACCCAGCAAGCTGCATGTCGGCTGGTGAGACGAGTGCAGTTCAGCCGGTGGAGCCTCGTCAGCTCGGACTGCCCGGAGCTGCCTGGGCGCTAGGAGGTGCAGGGGTCTCCCAGTCAGTGCTGGATGTGGCCTGAGCTCTGTTTTGGAGATAGTTTGCTGCACATTTCTTTTGTGGGCAGACGTGCCGTGGGAAGGTTGCTTTTGTGCCTCAGTTTCCCCTGTTTTAGTAGTTTTCTGTGTCTGCCTTTCCACTCTTTATGACCATTCTCCAGGGAAGAGACTATTTCTTATGCTATTATTTAAATTAATGTCGTGAGCCTGTTTATACAGTGCAACAATTGTGCACCTTCCACAACTGTATAACCCATTTTCTCTGCATTACAAAGGTTTGAAACCTTTTCCCTCCGCTGTGGGGCTTCTCTTGGTTAAGGGCCATGCACAGGCTTTGCCGTTGCATACCTTGCCCTGCTGCATCCTGGAGCTGGCCCCATGGGGTCAGGGGCTTCTCCCACCTTTCTGCAGGCTGGCAATATGGTTGAGGGAAAACCTTGCCCTGCATTTAGTGCATAATATGCTCCCTCTTCCCTGCTGTCTTCAGGCAGCTGTAGCAATTGTAGTGTGTCCTGTTGCCCCGCTCCATCATCACTGGATCAGTATTTGCCATGGTTCCAGACCCAAAGGGTCATGTCCGTGCAAGCTGCCTCTCACCCCAAATAGGGTGATAGCACGTGACACAAACCCTTACTTATGTACTGTCCTTCAGCCATGGCCTTTTGTATCGCTGTGATGATCTCAAGCCAATTAGTAACTACAAAACCTCTCTCTCACACTCATATATTTCCTTATATGCTTTCCTTTCACTAAGGCTATAACGAAAGCACAGGGGTGGCTACTTACATGTCTAGAAAAAGCTGAGAAGTTACTATCTTCTTTCTAGTCCTGTGGAGAGGACTCTGGTGATCAGTTCTTCTGCCTTTCCTTGGTACCAAGACCAGTCCCTTCTTTAATACTTCCTTGGCCATACGCTTAATCTGGAGATAACTGCTGCATGACTGAGTCCCTTCACAAGTCACCTTCATCCCATCACTCCTTGCTATTTTCTGGCCAAATGGTGTGGCAGAGGAAGAGTGATCTGTGCTTCAAACAATGGCTCAGGAGACCAAGTTTCTGTTGCCAGCTGTTTCAACGCCCTCAGTGACCTTCACCAAGCCATTGAACTTGGCTCTGTCTCAGTTTCCCCATCTGCAAGGGGATATGAACATTTGCAGAGCGCTTTCGATTGTTATTAATTCTTCATAGACTATCTGAAATGTGGTGAACACTTTAAGATGCTATAAAAGTACAAAGTATTATTATTAAACTCAGGAGGAGGAAGTAGCTGGCCCATAAGGTGCTTCCTTCATCAGTCCTTCAGAGGAAGGTCCCTATCTTTATGACTTAAACACAGAATTTTTATTCTGCTCTTGTAGGGGGTTAATGGGTGTATTTTAAATAAAGCTCTTCTGACCCAAGCTGGAGAAGCACCATCAAAACGAATGAAGCTGATGACATCTTAAATTTTTCTCATGCATCTCAGTCTAAAACAGAAAGCAGAATTGCCTCGCATGCAGCGTAACGGTTTCTAATCTGCAGCGGAAGGCTCTGCTGAAGTCACTTGCAATCGGCCCTTTCCTCTTACCCTCCAATAAACAGTAGACACAGGGCGACTATAATGGCTTGACAATAGTTACACACCCTGGGGTTTTGCTGCTCTCATGAAAAAAAAAAAAAGAATGTCATGGACAAATGAATGTTGACAGTGGCCATACCAAACAATTCAAGAAAAAATTGCAGTTTTATACGTATTCCTGCTCCCTTTGTCAATACTTTAAAGATGGTTCTTATTTCAGAGCAGGTATTGATTGTGTATAGGTTAGGCCCCCGGTTCCATTTGTCATTTCTGATATTATAGCGTGTTATCGTTTAAAGCTGTAATGGGAGAGGTGGCTGAGCTTAAAGCAAGCTGGTTGTCTGAAGCTTTGATAAATGGCTAGATGGTCTTTGTTTCTGCAGCAGTGAGCAGTTGGCTGCTATTTGCTTTACCTTTTATCCAAGAATAACTGTGTGATGGGTTCTGGAAGTGAACAGTATCATTTTGTCAGATGTGGTTCAGAACTAGCCGGGTGGTCCTAGCAAAGCAGCTGAGGGATTTTTAACACCCGACAGGATGTGAGCAAAGGCCCTGTATAAAACTGAAACAATTCTGGCTCCACATGGCTGCTTTGGTCGAAAAGTTCTCAGAGTTGTTTTTTAAGGTGAGAGGACAGGAAATGCTGGGGGGTGGGGTGGGGAGGGATGGTGCTTTTAAAAGCAGTTCTATTCATATGGAAGGATCTTACGAGAAAGATCAGAAGACAATAGGTGGATTAGATTTCTTTGATGAACTAACAAACTTGCAAATTTTTTGCAGATCTAAATAAAAGGTCTGCTTTTCACATGCAGTGAACAGCCCCACCCCAGCCTCTGAAAATCGGGCGAGTACAATGTTTGTGCCTGGGAGTCCGCAGGATCGCGGAGAGAGGGAGGCAGCACACTCTCTTTGCATTCTTTCCCTCTGCATCACTTACATTTCTCAAGGTTTTGGTATTGCTTTCATGAAATCACATCTGTTTGTCAAACTCAAAATGCAGGGTTGCTTTGTATCTCGGTTCCACTTCATTTGAGTCACCAGGAGTCTGGAAATGGTAAGTGGTCCTTTTCCCAGTAACAGACACATGTAATGTCTTGGATTTGCAGAACAACTTCTATCAAATTTTGGGTTCACAAAACTAACATGAAACCCGTGGATGTTTCATGTCCTGATTCCTTTGAGCCAGGCAAGTTCAATGTCCAATTTGAGTTTAGCCCGGTGCAATACCAAGGTCTGCCTCGCACTGTGTGTAAGCCTGTCCCAAGCCAATGTTTATAGGCAATTATGTCTCACTGGTTTGACAACTCAGCCGTAAGACCTCCATTCTCATTCACAGCCTGCTTGTGTGAGGTGAGTCTTTAGTGCAGCTTTGGAGCAGTGCTCTGCATTGCTTCTGAATCAGTAGCAAGGTGTTTTAACAGGTTGGCTCTTGAGCCTTCAGGTACCTACCCTTCCTTAACTTGATAATCTGTGAGTGAGAGTTCAGACTACTTACCGTTCCTGCCTCTAGTAGATTGAAATGGTAGCTCTTAATCCTATCACCGAAGTTGAATTGCCCAGACAAGTAGCAGCAGATTGATTCCACCAGTTCTTTTACAGGAATCACAAAAGGCTGCCCAAAAACCGAAATAGCTCAGACTTCAGTGCAGCTCAGAGCACGATGGCAGGGGAGGTCTGCTTTTGTGTCTATAGGAGGAAAGAAGTTACCTTTCCTGGCATGGAAATAGAAACAAACAGTAAGGTTAGAAGTCAATTCTGCAATTCTTAGTCCTATAAGTAACAGTAAGATTCACCAAGTCCTTGTTTTTTGTGACATTCCTGTTAGCTCTTCACTTGTGATGAGATATACATACTGCAGAAAAAGTTGATGGCACATAAACATGCATTTGTAGGACTGACAAGCTAACAAAGATGTCAAGCAAATAGAAAAGAAACCGACGAGATGTCAAACCCATGCAGAAGATATTGGGTCTCTGTAAAATAACCACGCTGAATCTCCCCCATCCCTCACGCTCCTGGTGATTCAAGCCAAATCTAGATTTCTGTGGCTGTTTGAGAAGGCTTAGTCAACTCTTGCACCTCTCTCTGATCGTGCCTTTCTGCTCTTCCTGGCTTTGCCCGGAGCTGTAGATGTAAGAGTATTGCAAGAGGGATATTTCTGTCTGTGCAATGCAGCCCAACATAAATAGGCCAAGCTCGTGATCTATCAGCGTAACATCATCTCTCGGGAGACCTGGCTACCCATTTTCTAGCCCAAACTGAGGATCAGATAATTGACGGCCATGGTGTTTTGGATACCACTTCACACCTCCTGTTGGTTTGCATGTGCATTAAAGGTCACTTTGCACTCTTCACAAAAACAGACTGGTTGTGTCCCTGACCAAAACATCACTGTTCACAAAGCTGTGCCTCTCTGGGCCCCAAAGATGACTGAATTTCAATGAGGCTTTATTCTTCAAAATGAAAGGTGCTGTCTAACAGTAAAATATTGTTCTATTAAATTCAGCCCATGGCAGATCCACTACTGAGGGCTATTGAGGCAAATAAGAGCAGGGTGATGGCAGTGTGTGGTCATAAAGTTGCAGTATTCAAAAATGTAGAAAAAGCAGGTTGTCAGACTTCAATAAAGCAGTGGAAATGAATAGATACATCTCAGAGCTGGTTGCTTCCTAGTGGGATGGAATTTGAATAATAATATCACACTTGAACCAACATCGGGCTGGATTAATGGCTAGCACAGGCAGAGCACTAGTATGGTGAAGCTGCGGCAGCAGCAGCACCACTGTAGGTGTTACTAATGATACAGAGCAATGCTTCTGCTTGTTTGCACACAGAATGAAAAAAATAGGGGAGGAGGAATCTGGGAATCATTGCTTTAAGCTGCAATTTTCAACAAAGAAATCTTGCCGTTCCAAACTGTCTAGACCTTTAAAAATAAAAGATGTGCAGTATTTACAATGCTCTTCAGTATTCATGAGGCTTTGCTGCTTGTTGTAAGGCGAGATGAAAACAATACTCAGTAGATTTTCATAAGTGACACGCAACTGTAAGATTGATAGATGATGTGGATTTAATGTATGTGGAGTTCAGCGCCAACATAAAAGCTGTGATGTACCCAAACACTGGGTTTATTAAATCCCTGTTTCCTTAAATGATCATCCAAAGCCCTTCACTGCTTTCTTCTACCAGAAAATAAAGAAAAGAAGGTAGGAAAAAAGAGAGGAGGGAGGGGAAAAAACCCCCAACCGAGGGATTCCCCTTAGTTTTGGTAGAGAATTACAATATCGGAACTGAAAGAGACAAATATTTAGACACTCTCTCTGCATAGAGATTAATGTGAGAGTCAGAAATACATGGAATCCACTTAAATTGATGTGATTTAGTTATGAATGGTTAAGCATAAGTATTCTCTGTCAAATGCCAAAACCTATTGTATTAACTCTTTCCTCTCCCCAACCCTCCTGTATAGCCTCCTAAATATGCCAAATTCTTCTTAGAGCCCAGGGATCCTCTCCCCCACCTCTCTGTGCGGCCGGGCCAAAGAACAGCACAAAACCCCTAAGTCTGCTCCAGGAGAGGACTTGACGAGAACCTGAGGTGGGTGCATGGCGGCTCCTGCCTCCTGCCCCCGGGGCAGACCTGCCCCAAGTGGGAGAGCTGCACTGGGGGAGTGAGGGCACAGCAAACTGCCCTCCTTCGAAACACCAGCCGGGGGAGCTGGGGACGGAGCTGCTGACTCGCCCAGAGCCATTCTTCACTGCTCACACCCTCCGGTCCCGTTGGGACCTGTAAGTCAGCTGCCGTATCCGTTGGCCTCACGAGGCATTTCCCGTGCACCTTTGCTAGTTTGAAACAGCGCTTCACCTTTAGTCTGACATCAAGTGGATTATTTTCTCTTTCATTCCAGCTTCACCCATCAGGCTGCATTCTTATGAATTAGGAGTGACTTACGCAGTGTCCCAAATCCTCTTGAAAACGATTTCCGAGTTGCTTAATTTCCACTGTCTCGAGGGGTGCAACACACACACACTCCTTGATAGCAGCCGTGAGTAACATTTTCTGCCGTGCTTTTGCAGCACTTTTTAACAAAGGTGTATTTGCTTCTTAGTGGAACATTTCACTTAGTTTCAGGGTCATTTCCTGTGACAGCTGAATGTCTGTCTTCTTTATCACCTCAAGATTTAGCGAAATGATATAATTAGTATAGTTGTGCTCCTTAACCCAGCCAGCTGTGCTGGAAACCAGGCCATTTTAGCTCAGCCGAAAAGAGCAAATAGCATGCAAACTGAAATCTAGCTTTCTGCTCTGGACCAAATCTGACTTTTTTAAAACTAGTAGTGTTGGCATTGTATTTATCCCTTGGTGTGGATCTTTTACTCTGGACTGGTTGGCAAGCAATTGTTTAGATACTGATCTCCCGTGGTGCTCAGTGGTGTTGAAAGGTGGGCAGTTTGTGCTGTGTGGTGGGAGATGTGACCAGGAAACCTGGCCTGTGGCAGAGCCTGAAGCTGCATACACCTGAGTTCAGTTCCTATCAGCTCTTCTCCCCGTGCTTCTGAAACATTTTTCAGGTACCCTTCTGTTCCCAAACAACAATTAAATTTAGGTTCTTCTCTGCCCTACTTCTTCCCTTCCTTAAAAAAAGAAAAAGGTTAATTTTCCCAAGCATAAGTTTGACTTTTTTTTTTCACTTCAGCAATATTTCCTACTGGTAAAGTTTCTCATAAGCTATACTGGAATTTTTTTGTAATACAGAGAAAGAACTTAAACCCAAAAATGAGGGATAGGGGACAGAAATGGAAGGGAAGGAGGTCAATGCATATCCTCTTGAATTTATAAGCAATTTAAAATAAGTGACTGTGTTCACTCCCCTTAAGTTGCTGGTAAATATCTGAGGAATTTGTTTGTAATAGGAATGTTTATTGGAAAAACAAACTTCAGGAAATACTTATGGAAAACAAATGGCAAATCCAGTCAATCCAATGTGCTTTAGAAATTTGAAACCAAGGTGTATATTAATGCAATTAAAGGCAAAGAAACTTCTGTGTATGTGGTCCAAGTTAACCTGCATCAAAATGCTGATGACAAAGTGATACATTAAGAATCATTTGCAGAAAACATTTTGAGTTATGAATAATATGCTGAAGGAAACTTGTAAATTGCAGGTAAGGAGCTGAACATCATCACATAATTTTTACAATGTACCTCTTCGGTTTTGCTGCCTGTGCAAGAGGGCTCTACTTTGTAAATCCTTAGATTTTCTACACAGATTAGACTGCATATGCACGTAAAATTACTCATAATCACCTGAAGAAAGTGGAAAAAGAATAAAGAAAATGTGTATTGCTATTGTTGTGCCTTCTGAAATATGCCCAGTTGTGCCTTCTCAGCTGTTTCATGGAGTTATTCCCTCTGGTAGAAGGTGCTTTCCTTTACCTACAAAAACCTACTTAGGGTTGCTTGTCCTCTTTTGTTTTGTTTTTATAATTGAGTTTTTCCATGCGTGAAATCCCAATATTTTCTTTAAACCATGAGGATTAAATGCTTGAGGGACTCAAAGAATTTTGACAAATCGAAAAGATTCAGGAAAGGCACAAAACTTGGAAAAGTTGGGAGTTCATTCACCCCCGGCTTTCAGCTAACATGAGCGCATGAACTGGTCAAATCTCTGGCTTTCTTTTTTTGAAGACTTAAGCATAGTGGGGAAGCGTTACCATGAATATCTAGACCTTCCTCTCTCTGCTTCTATTCAGATATTCTTTCCTTTACCCCTCTTTTCTCTCCTCATCTGGTTATAAAGATATTTTTTTCCTTGTTTAGGTTACTCCTTTTTTAAATAGCCAAGTCACTCCCTTCTCGGGCTGTTTGCGTTTTTGCACCATGCTCATCTGCACACTTTCAGATGAGCGTTTAAGGCTCTTGTGTGCCTCAGCACCGGTTGGCTCAGAAAGTCACCCCGTTCGTGTATTCCTTTGTCGCACTTACAGAGAAAAAAAAGGGTGTTCTCCACAACTGCTTTGCATGTATTTCCTTATCTTTGTGCAGAAAGAGGGGACTATCCAGTACTATTACAGATGGTGCTATCAGTTCTCCCAAATAGGTCTTAACCTGTCATTTAACTTCATCACTGGACGGCTGGCCCTTCATTCAGCCTCTGGGAAGCTGATATTTGGGTTTTCCTCCTGTTTCTTGTGCAATATTTAATGTATCGCAAAAATACGCTATGCCAGTTTTGAAAGGTAAAGGTGAAATCTAAACTTACGGGAAGTAAATAATAAAAGTGCCACTGCTGTGTTTGCAGCTGGCAGGTCATGCTGCTCTGTAGCCGCTAGCCTTCGTGTGAGCATGCAAGAGTGGCATCTGAGGCTGAGGAATGATTTCCTCTTCCTAGCCTGTGACTCTTCTCATCTCTGCCATAAATTTGGAAACATTAGATGGATGGACTTCCCTATCAGTTCTATCACCTTTCTATCACAGGCATGTCATGATATACAAACTTGTGCTCCTTTCACAAACTCATCAACCCAAATTTCCATGTGGCCTCCGAACAAGTCGCTGTATTTCTCGCTGCCTCAGTTCTCTGTAAGGCAGAGATGATAGCGCTTGCTTTGTTTTGTCTCTGAAAATTGGCATCTCTGCATAATGCATCCAAAAAACAACAAGGCCTAAAACAACAAGGCTCTCACCTTGCCTGGGCACTCTGCTCTAACAGTAATAAGGTGAAATTAAAAAGAACGGGCACAAAAAAAGAAAGCTAGGTGCTAAATAACAAGGAGGTTAAGACCAGTGTTTATCAGGTTACTTTCCAGTGCAGGGCTATGGCAAGTGCACGTGAGGGCTTTTCCCAGGGAGGTAACCTATCATGGATGGGGCTTGAACTTCTATTTGTGATTTTCATGAGCCTTCCTGAGCGGTGCGTGCCCTACACTGAGGTGACTACTTTGAGTTCGCTTTTTTAATTAAGGTTCTGTATTGTAACTAGTCAATGTACATTATTGGGAGAATGAATGTCAATGCCAGTGCTTTTTCTTTCTCTCCTTTATCTTTGTCAATGATTCAAAGACATGATTTATGGTTAGTCTCCGTCTTTCAGGATCATCCATCAAGCGCTGGTTTCACTACAGGGCTCGAAGTTGTAAATCATGCAGAAAGGCTGTCACTCATCTCATTTAACCCTTTAAACACAGAGATGGAAGAGGGGGGCTGTTCTTAGCAGAGCTGTAAGAAGTAGCAATAAAATGGCCATAAAATTGATGAAGTTAGACTAATCTATACAATTAATTGTTCCTTGTAATGCAATAATTATTATGAGGGACAATTAAAAAACAGGGCATGACTCCACCCTCCAAGTTCATTCTGAGAACCTAGAGGACTTCAGGGCGCCATAAAATATGCCACTTTTTTGTTTTCTCTTTTAAGCTCCTTTCAGATTTTTTAATGTCCATTACAGATGTGAAGAGCTGAGCTTCACTTTAGAATCAATCACAGGCTACTTCTGATCGTGACCTTGCAGTGACTAAAGAAGGAGTGCAAAAGCCCATTAGCAGCTGCTATTTTCAGCTTTGTAAATTAACAGTTCTTTTTCTTCTCTCTCCTTTTCCCCACTCCACCCCTCCCCTTTTTTCTTTTTTTTTTTTTTTTCCCTTTCTTCTTTCTTTTGGACAGGAAGACAGCAAAAAATGAAATGTGTAAGTAGCATGGGAGCTTCCACACTTAGCCTTGTCTCGCAGGCTTGAGGACTGGTGACAGCTTTGGCCAAGTGGCTGATTGCTTCTCCGTGTCCTCTCCTGCCAGCCTGGGCCGCCGCTCCCAGGTCACATTAAGCACTAACTTTTCAGACAATGCCTCCACCTGCTCCGAGCACAAAGCCAGGGAGACTGGCATTAAATAATGAGGTGTCTTTCTTTTTTATCTCGCTATTTTATTTATTTATTTTTGGTTCAAAGTGTCGGAACTTGGTAATGGAGGGTTATTAATGAAAAATATATGTTTGGGGTCTATTTGTTTAGATTCTGCAGTGACTTGATGGCAATTTTATCCCTGAATTATGTATGGGTCTGTTTTGCCTAGGCAAGCTGATACAAACAACAAATATAGTTAGAAAAAGATATATCAGTAAATAAACTGAAAGGTTGTAAAATATGAATGTTTATCATCCAGACGGTGCCGCTTCTCTTCTTTTTTACATGAACTCTACTTGAGATGGTATTTAGGAGCTTGGGACTTCTTCTGTTCCAGCAATCTCTGCAGCTTGTCACAAAAACAAATGACACCAGAGGGAACCTTGTCTTACACTGTATTCTTTTGCATGAACCTCAGTCTTCTTAAGGTACTCATAATTTAAATTTATATCTTGATTTATTAGAAGATAAGATCCTACCCTTCTTCTCTTACAGACCCATGATCTTTTTAACCCAGGCTCCTTTCCTTTTCTGCTTCAGTATTGAGCATCTGTTCACCTAACTCCAGGTGAACAAGACATGCAGAGCACCGGAGGAAGGTGTGCATTCAGGATGGAGGATCCTCTTTTACTGTGCTGAGGGCAGACAGAGTGCCCCACTGGGGGGCATAACAGGCTGCAGCCTTCTCCATTCCCTGCGTTAGCCCTCTGTGTGCAGAGCTAATTCCTGCTATAAAGAGTAACACCTGCCACTGCTTTGTGAGCCTTGGCAACGATCTGAATTTGCAAACAGGTCTTTTTCTGCATCTTACAGAGTGTTTGGCTTGTGAACTGAAAGTAACTTTGGGGTGAACAGTGGATAAGATTTTTAATTGTCTGATGGGATTAGAGAAACTTTTAATCCTCCATCTAGGAGATAAATTCTATTTTTTAAAATATCATCCATTGCAAGCATCATGATAAATTAGCACTTGTTTTATTCTGGACTAAAGTCTCATCCCACAGGAATCTCCAAGAATTTCTGCTGCTAAAATATAGCATAGAGGAAATTACAATTTTAGCATCTCTCTGCAGTCTTAATTAAGACTGTTCTTCTGATATAAAGCTGTTGTGTCTAATTACCAGAAAGCTGTCAGAAAGTAACTTTCAAAACCTGTGTCAAAAAAGAGTACAGAAGACTAGGAATATTTATTGAATTACAAATTTATAGTGCTAGTAGATTTTTTTTAAGTCTAGCAGTCAACATTACTACTAATACATCTCTGAATATCCCACCTCACAGGATAAATTCTAGTTCCAGCTCCTCTTCACCAAACAGTTGCTTTTTGTCCAGACAACATTTGGTAGGCTTGTTTGAGCAAATAGCGGAATGTTTCCTAGCATGTTTTATCTTGCACATCCACAAAGTACTTGGAGTTTTTGATTTCAATGTATTCCACATCTCAAAGTCAAATTCTCACACAAATGTCCATCCATTTTATCTTCAAAAACCCACAGAAACTCTGCAGTGCAAAACTATTAGTTAACCTGCAGCAGAGTCAGGAGTCCACTTTGAGACTCAGTCGTAGTTCCTGGCTTTTTCCTACTGAGCATGTGCCATTGCCTGAAAAAGACTCGTATTGAAGAATAAAATCTGCTCTTTTGTTTACCAAGAAGTCAGCAGAGCCTGTGCTTGCTCGTTACAGGTCTGACTTGGAAAGCTCATGAACCTCAACTGAGTTTTGATGACCATCTCCCTAGTCGTGAGAACATGATCGAGCTGAGGGTTTTGCTTTTGTTACCACCTTATTTTATAGCTCTACCTGCTGAAAGTCCCTTTTCTGAGATTTGCATAAGCTAAAAAAAAAAACAGGAGAGGTAATATGATGAATGCTGACAGGTACATTTGCTACAATTGATTAACCACTTTTGCCATCCTTATGATTTTCTTTCACCCGCCTCGTGTCTTGCCAGAAAGAGAGGTGTGAGTGACTTTGTCATTGACATTAAACAGTTGTATATACTTCTAGCTGCAAAATGCTATCCCCAGAGTTTGTTTACTCGATCTGTATTTCCAATCAGTGCAGAAGGTTTACTAAAGCAGTTCATTACTGATTTATTTATGATGTATTTAGATAGCAAATATGGTTCTGTCAGCAGTTGCTGGCTAAACAGTGTTGACAGACATTAATAGCATATGGTATAGGAATGGAATTATGATCTTTAAGAGTCTTTGTGTCTCAACATACATTTACAGTTTGCATTTTTCCTAGGTGGAGAGACAGAGAAGTTCCAAACAAGAAAACAGTGTTTCTTTTTCTTTTTGTAACCTTTGGGGTTTGTTGGTGGTGACATTAAAATCTTCTGTGCCTGTTTAGCTGTTCAATTTAATGGAAGACAAATTCTCCCAAAGGTTTAATTTACTCTCACAAACTGAAATCACTGCTTTCTCACCATGGGAAATGGCCTTAATTTTCCCAGCCTTCAGTATACATCAAGCATATAATTCATTTCTCCCCCCTCAATACTTTCCTCATTAGAAAACAAAGTTTTTGATATTTAAATGTTACATAGTTTAAGTTGAGAAACAGATCTTCTCAGCCCCGTAAAGTGCATTTGCAGGCATGATTGCTTCTCTCTGACAGCAACAGATTTATACAGGGTGGAACAGAAAAACACTTGAATTTTTGACCTTTAATTGTCTGCTTCCTCTAACACCAGCATTTTTACCAGTGTCAAGGAGAAAAAGCAAAAAATGTAGCTGTTCATAGAGGAAGGAAAAACAGGTAGTGCTGAAACCTTCATGCTGGTTGGGAACACTAAATTGTATTGGGAAAGGACTAGGGAGGAAGATGAATTTCACATAAGAGGTTGCCTCTCAATCACATGAGGACAAATAAATTGGGAAATAATAAGGGAAATCATCTCATCCTTCTTTTTAGATTAATGATAACAGAGGAGGTGAAGTGGAAATGCACTGTTTAATTTCCAAAGTAATGGGCAACATTTTGATTTCCATAAAACGGAGTTAATACAAAGGAAAAAAATCTTTGCTGGAATTAGATTGCATTTCCCCAGCATTGGCTGGCCTCAGAACTGTGCTTCACAGCCTCTGCTAACAAATATCCAACGTTAACAGGTAGAAGACAAGGAAGAAGGGCACTTCTGAAGAAATGATCAGGACATACAGAATGACATACCCTCACACCAGTGAGTGTGGGTGTGCTATTTGCCAGGAGTGGGAGGGCTTTTGAGTAACAGCTACATGAATGAATTTTTTTAAATTACTGCTATTTTGGATACACTCTTCGAGAGTTTAGGAGGTAGGCACTTCCTACTTCCACTCTTATTGGCAGCAAAAAATGAATATATATACACGTGTGTACATATATCCACCAGACAAAAAGAAACACTAGCAACAAGAAGAGGTTCTGTACGGAGGGAGCCAAGAAAAATAAAACATAGAGCCAAGTCTTCCTCTGCCTAAATCCATTTACTTCTAAAGAATTACACTAGTAAGAAATTTAGCCTATTGTACGTGGAAAAGTTAGCACGCCATTAACATCTGAAAAGTTATTAGAAATGAAACCCAAGTCTGGGCAAAGCATACTCCAGATTAGTCAGGCTCATCTCATCAACACATGAAGCATGATAGACCCCAACAGCTGGTTGAAATGAACTGACTCTCTAGGTAACCGCTTTGAGAAGTTTGCCTTCTGCATCTTACAGGTTTCCTACTCCTGCGGTATCATAACTCTGTTAGACAGTGGCCACGGTGACATCTGATAGCATGTGGCTGTTGACAGCTCTGGCACATGCGAGCTGGGGCCTTCTGAACAGGAATTAAAACAAAAATGGAGAAGTTTTGCTCTTTGCATGTATTTCACCATGTTGGAGGACTTTTCTGTTTAGGCAAATACTTTGGAGAAGGGCTGTTGCTGCGGAGAACTACTGCCTTGTCTGGGAGTATTAATGCTGCCACTGGATTATGGTTATGACCAAAGACATCAGACAGTCAGTGAGTTGCCAGGAGATCTAGCTTGTTTAAACTAAATTTTTCTGAAGCAGCAGCAAAGATGGCCATTTTTGCTGGTTCTTCTCCCAGTGAGTGTTTAAAGACTCTTGTTTGTAAGAGGCAGAGTATTAAAACATAGTGAATTCTTAAATAATGAGTTAAAAGCAGTTTTAGTCTTTCAGTATCTTGTTATTTTAAACATGTTTTTCTCTCAGTGTTTGTGCAACAGATTTACAGTTAGTATAAGGGAACTGCACAGAAGGAGCAATGAACTGGTAGTATGATACATGTTGAAAAACTCAAAAATTCAAAAATCCAAATACAGACTAGTGAAATTCCGTCTGTGCATTGGTGGATAGGTACAGTAATTAGCCCATGTAGACAGGGCATACTGGGAGTAGTTCAAGACAAGCCTTGTGCAGGTACTAGCTAGATCTGTGATGTGCTTTGCCTTCATTTGAATTTTAGCATAGATTGATAAACACATTAAAAAGTCAATTTGTTTAGGTGTTATTCCTGGTAGAAAGAGGGAGAAATTCTTTGAAAGGGAAGTATTGTTTGGATTTCTACCTAGTGGATAAACTGAAAGTGTTTAGACAGTGTATAATGAAGTGGTTTGGGTCTCTGGTCTGTAATAAATGCTTCAATTTTATAGTTCCAAATCAACTTTACCCATAAAATCTTAAAGGACTTTCTCTACTTAGCAAATCAACTAGGACTTAGTGTCCATAGCCAGGGTATCCTCATGTGTTATCAAAAAAGCTGTGCAGATCTAAGCTTATACAACTCCTACTAATAAAAGAAAAATTTTGGAAGATTTACTTTCACATTATCAGTAGTTAGTCCAAAATCTGTATTAGATAAGGTGCACAAGATTTTTTTGTCATCAATAATTGGATTATTGATAGCAAAAGAATGGTGCTGGTGTGAAGTCCAATCCACAATAAAATTATTTGGTGGGTTTCAGTTCAAGAAGTAATCAAGTTAATATGCGAGTCATTCATTTTATTAAACAGTCCTTGTTCAACATTCTCCATTTTTACTGTCATTGTGCACTTATCACTCTTTATTTCTATATGATTTCAGTCATTGCTTAAAGGGTCTTAATCAAAGTATAAGTCCAGATCCTGTAACACACTCTTACAATATAAATGCAGTTTGAACACGGATGTAAATGTAATCTGCAAAATCCTGTGTAATGCTTCATTTTCTAAATGCCCTCTGCATTCATTTCCACCACAACTTCAAGAAAGTAGACTGCTTTTTCTTACCAATCCTTTCTGAATGCCCTGATATAATCCTACTCTGTTCCTCCTCCTGATTCCCAGCAGAATTTCAAGGAAAAGCATTTTACATAGATTCACCTATTGTCATAGAGGTTAAAGCCTTGTCCCCATTTAAGGAAACCCTCTTGGACTGATCTCTGCTCTGCACTTGTTTCATTTGATTTATCTTCTGTTGTTCGTAGTTTCACTGATCACTTTCTTATTACTTTTACACTTCCATCCATTTCAGTTTTGTACTCCTTTTCGAGCGATTTCTTATACCGCCCCTGCCACCTGCTCCCACCTGATGAATTATCTGCTCAAACTGTTGATCTTGACCTGGCATGGTCTCTTCCGCAGAAAATAAATGATGCCACACAGAAGTATAATGATGCCTTAATAAACATCCCAGTTACATTTGCTCCTCTGCAGAAGTGCAGAGCTTGAAAGGTGCTGTCCCAAATGCATGCTGATGCCTGGGCGGCAGTGAAAGGGAAGAGATAGGAGGTAGGAATTAAAACAAAAATGGAGAAGTTTGGCTCTTTGCATGTATTTAACCACACTTGAAAATTCCTTGCACCTTTTTCCAAGCTCTTGTCTGCACTTACACTCATGATTACTAGAAACAACAATAAATATATTTTAATTCTTTAAACATTTTAAATGGCTTTTTTTAAAATAGTTTGTTGTTGGTTTTTTTTTTAATATTTGGGCTTGCCTGCAGCAGCAATTCATTTTTCAGAAAGTCATTATTATGAGTAATTTCATAGAGGTCAGATGCCCTCTGTTACTTTTCCGTCTGAGGCCCCAGAAAAAAAAATGCAGGGAAGTTTATGAAGTTTTTTATTCTGTTGCAGAGTTGGATAGTAGAGACAGTTAATGCACTCTTTCAGCTCTTCCAGGATTTTAGCGTCTGGACTTTTGATCCACTAGACTGCTTGGTGAATTCCTGCAGGCCTTAAATCCAGTTATGATGGATATAATATATAGCTTTTTTGTACCCAGTGAGGTCGCTCACTTCAGCAGTGGTTACATCATGATACCTGTGCTGAAGAAGTCATTTCTGTCAGTAAGTGACCTTTCTGATTATTGGATTTTTTTACCATAACTCATAGTTGTTATTTCTTGCTGAGATTCAGGAAAGGCTGATCCTGTGCAGCTGCAGCCTCCTGTTGTTGCTGTCTGGTTTTTTAGGCTTTGTCCCGTATGATAAATTTCAGTTATCACTTAGGACAGGACAGGAATGCAACACTGAGACTCTGGTGATTATGATCTGTAAATGATCTGTGTACTGGCCCTGGATCTAATTCCTTCCTTGGATCATTTGAGACACAATTTAAAGAACACGGCTTCATATTTGTGTTTCAATCATTTTCTTTTTTTTCTTTGAATTTTTTTTTTATTTTAATAATCTTGATGAATACTTGGAAACTATATTTATTTTCCATATCGGTTGGAAACTTTTCCTTTTGACGTGGATTGATTTGTTTTGCACAAGTTTCTTACAGAATGGAACCAACAGTACTAATTTTACTACTGATAATTATTAGTATTCTTATTATTAATAGGCCTTCATATCTGCAAAGAAACAGTAGGGTAGTATCCCAGATGGTCTGGAAAGAGAAAGGAAAGCACTGGAGGGTATCAAAACTGGGAGCTTTTTGAGGCAGGAGGACTTTTATTCCATGTTGGTAAAAGATTTTTGTAGGGCAGTATTGGTGTTGAGAGCAGTACCTTAATAAATTTACAATGGTAATAAGAAAGATGCAGCATATTTGCCTGATCTATCAAGAGAGTGATATGATTCCCCCAAAACTTCAGGCGAAAATGATTACAAGTACGTGCTACCAAAGCCAGCACCAGCACACCTGCAGTCATGCCTCTCGAGAGGGATTATTTCAGGCAGGACCTTAAAAGAAGTTACTTCCACCTTTGAAAGCGATTTCAAAGGATCGTAGATTGATTCTTATCGCAGTTGCTGCAGCCTGCTCACCGTTGGCTGCAATGAGAGGTGAAGAGCAGGATGAGGCCCTCTGTGTGCCCCCTTCCTTGGGTGGAGAAATGGCCAAACACTATGTAGGTGGATCTATACATATTGTACGTATTAAATACTCTTTTGGGTGGCTTGCTTAGGTATCCCACATTCTGACAACACAGTAAGGGATACAAAAGAAACCTGTGGACTAGAATTAGTAGGTGATTCCTCTCTGACCTGGACTGCGTCAGTGCCAGCAGGAGGAAAGCCTTCTCTTTAATGAAACCTCTTCACCTATAGACTCTGTTCTTTTCCACAGCATGGATTGAATTTTGGCTGTTGTGTGTGAATCAGGAATGGTGTTGTGCATGTACAGACTGCGTGTTTGAAGGAGATGTTTTGACCTTTCTCATCTCTGACTGGTGTTGCAAAGATGGAGTGATGTAGAACAGAGATTTTGTGACAGAGTAATAATAAGAAAGAATCTGACTGCCAGTTGCTCATTACTGGATCTCTTTTAAATGCCAGAACCTTCTATATTTGCTTTCAAACAACACTGAGCACCTAAATCACCATAGTAAACAGATATAGAAAGAGACAGAAAGGTTAAAAGTGTACTCATAATCTCTTGCTTTTCCTCCTAAACATGTTTGATAGCAATATTGTTTCTTAAAAACAATATGACCTCATTTGTAAAGCAATATTCATGCTAAACTAGTCAGCTGTTAAATATACCCGGCACTGTGCATTATGATGAAGCTAAACCAGAATTTCAATTATTTTCTGGACACATTTAAAATTATAATACTTTACTGGGTTAGTGTTATAGTTCATCCAAATTACTCACAAAGTATCATATCAATCTCTTGCAACTGCTTATTGCTTACATATCTGAGAAGTTAGTCGAAGTAAGATGCTGTCTGGGGTAATGACCTTCATGCTGGCTTAGTGCTTTGATGGTTATGTGGCTATAAGCGCAGGGATGTCTAATGGTCAAAAGTCAACGTTTGTTGGCCATAATATTTGTCACAAAAGAAACAGACTATTCATTTGGACCAACATTTGCAACAGTATGTTCCTGAAAGGAAAATAAAGAGGGAAATAAAACACTTGATGATCTGTGTATTCTTCACTAGCGTTCCTTTTACACTGAAATACCAGCAAGTGAAAATTCACACTTCAAAATTGTTTGCAGATTTTTATTGCCCAGAATGCAAGATCAAAACAAAGTGAGAAGTTGAGGAAGATGTATTTCATTATACTCCCACTTTCTATTTATGTACCTTATCTAAAGAGATGTTAAGAGACAAATGATGTTGCGTCCATGGTTTAACCAACTATGAGTAACCAGCATAGATTTATGAATATTACTGGCAAGTATGCCTTAAAGCAGATCTCTCTGGAGCTGCAATATGGCTGTGTATCCAAAGGGAAAATCAAAAGGCCCACTGCTCTTTAGACAAATGTTATAATAATAGTGTACTTTTAAAGCCATATTAATATTTTTAAAAAATAGGCTGTAATACCAGGTCCTAGTCAACAAGTTATTGCAAGGAGCTTGCATTTTATGCAGCATCTTCAGCTGCTCATGAATTCTGCACTTTAATAAATACATGTAAGAAGTGCTGTTGGCTTCGTGTCTACCCATCACTGGATCGTGAAGCTGAGTACTCAGGTAGCTCTAGATTTTCATTCCCCGTACAAGCACAATGCACTTCCCTGTGTGCTCCTGCAGAATATGTACGAGAAGTAGCATTTTGCAGTTCAACAGGCAGGGAGGCTGGGGTTTTGAAGAGAAAATGGCTGTTCATGGAGGTTATCCATAAAAACATCTCAGCTTTGAACTGACCCTGCGTGACTTGCAAGAGGCCAACTCAGCAGTCAGTGGCAGATGCCGGAGTTACGACAGCTGAGCCTGTCTCTTAGCCCCTTGCTCTGGCAGGTTTTCTGTGAAGGCTGACTTATTTAATCCTTAGTCACATTACCAAAATCAGGCTGCTATTGTTTGTGTATTAATAATTGATTATTAAGTAATTATGGCAGTGAAGCAACATCATGCCTCTCTTTATGGCACAGAAGCCTATCTACTCTTACTCCAAATGGGACAACCTTAACATGTTTGTGAGCTTTCTTGAATTGAGGCTTAAATTCTTCTGCATGAGACTAGGTGCTCTATTGTATTTAGCCAAGCTGGTCTGTTTTGAATTGGAGAGGCCAAGAAATAAGCAGCCTTTGAAAAATAATAATCAAATAATTTGTCTCTCACATTGTGCTATTCAGCGCACTGAACAAGCATCGGTTATTAACAGAAACAGTAATTTCCCACAGTAGCAGACCATACCTAAACACTCAAAAAGAACTGTGTGAAGGGCTAGTACTTCAAGATTTTTACACACCGAACATAGTAATGGAAAGGAATATGATTATATGGATCTATTTTTAGAATAAACATTGTGCTTTCCTACACAGAATTCTTCACTCTGATCAAGAGCCTTTCAGGGAAAATGTTGATGTTTCACTGGTTTATTACATCTAATATGTCCAGCTTCAAGTGTACCCCATGTACATTCAAACCAGGGCCCAACTCTTTTCAGGGGAAATATGTTGTCAAGAAACGCTGTCCATGAGATAAGCCACGGATGGATTCAATAGAAATGAGTCAAAGATTTATTTTTTTAGGATAAAAAGCAAGTGTCCATAAACATAATCCTCATCGTCTTTCTATTTATACTTGTATTTAATATAAATGCACTTCATTACTGGAGAGCGGTCTTCACAGCCATACAATAGCAAACAAATTCTTCAGAAGCATCTTTAATTATTCATTTGGCTGTACTATATTTTATGCTACTTTTCATAAATGTTAATCTTTATTATTGCCCTACCAGGAAAAAAGAAAGAAGGAAAGAAATACCTGTTATTAAATGACCTATCAGGTTGACATGGATAAATGTTGGTAGCTATTTAATTGTTTCCCATCTGCAGTTTTATACAGTTTCTATCAAACTGAAGGGTAATTTTTTTAGTAGCTGCTTATTTTAAATGTACAAAACCCTTGTGTGTAATTCCATTAGCTGCCCTACAGCATTGCAATCTACAGTTTCCCTGAGGCTGTTGTGAAATATTGATGAAATCCTTGCTTTTGTGGCTTCCTCTGATACACTAAACATTTGTCTGATGTTAGTTGAACTTGAATGGATCTGTTCAGAGTTATATCAGTAGTGACTTCAAAGGCTGTAAGGCTGTTACAGTTTTTTTTACAAACTGAAGTTTCAAAGCCTTACCATGTGGTACTTTAAAAAAACAAAGTTCATATCAAATGAACCAAAGTGCTAGCAATACACTGGTAAGACTCATTACAATTTCAATTTATATAGATATATATTTTTTTGTGATTCTGATTGGAAGCTCATGCCATTTAAAGAAATTTAGATTGGTGCTTAGGAGAACCTGGGATAATGAAAGAGGGAAAACATAATCTGAAACTTGGATTTTAAGTCAGGTAATCTATAAATTTACAAAGCCACTCTGCTGTTTTCCACAACAATAAATAGGACAAAAGAAAACAGAAGGCAGAGAGAGACAAAAGTTTCAGACTTATGTTTTCATCAGTGAAGTGTTTTACATTGGTGCAATTAAAATTACTAACAAGGGAAATATATTTTCTGCCGCTGTTATCCTTAATTGTTCAGGACCAAACTGCATTTTGGGAAGCACCCTTCGTGTCTGTACTAGCAATTAAATGCGATGCGTATTGATGTTGTGGTGATGTGATGACTGCCTGATGCCTGTCTAAAACTTTGCCCGCCGAGGACAGGACGAGGACGCTGGTGCATGGGACAGGCCGGCGGGAGGGACGGGGCAGAGGCGGGGGGGGTCCGCTGCTCGCGCATGGCAAAGGGCTGTGAAGGTCGAGTGCTTTGCGTTCAAGCGATGCAACACTTCGGAGCTTTCATTAGAAGCATATTTGCTGAAGATACAATCTGGAGAATGTCAAACACCTTCAGCTGGTTGAAACAATGAAATTGTAAGTTCCAGGGCTTTGTAGAAAATAACAAACAGAGATGTTTTTAACCAAAGGCAAATTATTCACTTACATCATAAGTCCTCATGTAAGGAACTTGAACTGTTGGCTCTGAACGTGGTTCCATCCATTTCTGCAACAGCTAGCACCTGGCAATGCAGCCATTCAAACTGACTGAATCCAGAGCAAGGCAAATATGACTGAAGTTGGTTTTTCTTTTCGCAGTGCAATAACTACAATGTAAACAACATCATCCTTAAGGAAAATTATTCAAGAAAAACCTCTATACTAATTCTGTCCCTGCTATGGACTCTCAACTCAGCACAGTGCATCAGCTCACCCCTCTTTTTTCAGTTTTCCTTTTGTTTAGGTTTTTTTTCCTGTTTAATTATTGGTTGTGCTTTGAGTTTATGGGTCGCTCACAAGCCAGTTCCCTGCACACATGCTTCCAACCACTGATCATTTTCATTTGACTCATAACTGTGTGGGATGCAATGTATGAAAGACATATTCTGTTCTCCTTTGTGCTGCTGACAGTCCCACTGAAGCTAGTGGATATTTTGCCTTCTTAACCAGTAGGAAATTGGACATTTAATAGAAAACTTTATAATACAAGTCTAATTAGAGTACGACAAAATGAAAGCCCAAAATTGCTTCGTTTCAGCATATATAAATAATGGTTATGGCTTCATGGAATTCCCTTTGCGTGTTAAAATTCAGTTATGGCAAAAGCCACTCCAAGTTCCCTTGCTCCTGAGCTGCAGTGGCTTGCAAGCTTGGCACCACAGAGGTTGCTTCTATCCTCCAGCAGTGGATTGGTAATGGATGTTTCTTTTCCTATTCTGCAGGAGACAGGAATTCATGCCCTACTATCAGCTGCTGTAACTGTTTGAAAAACAAAGTTCTTTAAAAAAAAAGGACAAAAGAATACTGGGAAAATCTCTCCTTTGAGATGACAAGTTGATTTGGACACAAAATTGCATCACTAGTGTGGTGGTTGAAACTTCCTTACTGAGCCACTGCAAAACAAATTTGGATGTGATGGTAAATAGTAATAGCAGCAAAAGGTGCAAGTAATTTCCCATTATCCAATACAATTAACTGGCCTCCCAGAAAAGAGGTAATTGAATGTATTCAGCCTTTTCTGAGGTTTTGAGAACATCTAACGCCTTACTCAGGATACACATGACTTCAGGAATAAACCTCACGCTACCATGATGTTTAGACCAGATGACAGAGGTGCTCCTTCATCTCCTACACCCGTGATTCAGAGCATGATGCTCTCTGCTCCCTCCGGAGTGAGAATGGTAACCTTTCCCTGTGTTTTCATTCCATCTTGCAGAACTTAACAGGAAGTTATTTCCCTGGTACAGAAATTGTTAACATAATTAAAAAACTTCTGAAATCATATAATTCACCCTTGTGTTACAAATTTCATGTTCTGAGAGTTCTTTCCATGAAACTCCGTTGCATTTCCAGAGTGCTGCATTGGTTTTAGTCCTGTTAAATTCCAAAATGTCTTTGGTATAAGAGTTATGCAACAGAGTAGGGATTTTTTTTTTTCCTCGGTAACCAATTTCTCTTCAGTTGATTTTCAAACTGGGATGAATCTATAGCTATGAACTTTTACAAAGAGCCAGGTTAAGATTTGTCTTTGGGTAGCTAATGTGGTTAGACATTTTTGAGAAAAAGGAATGAGAAGTGGTCATTATCCATTATCTGCATGAAATATTTCAGAGAAGAAAACAGCTTCTGCCAAACACAAAAAGATGTTTGAGCTGAAGCCAGACAAGAAGGAAACAAGATCACCTTATAGCACTGTGAGATTGCTCTGCTAATGATGTTATTTCAAGTAAAACTGGAATATATATATGAAGAAGTGCAGATGGTGCATGGATTTTACATGGATTAGCGGTGTTGTTCTGGACAATGATTCACTGTCCCTTTTCTTGGCAGAAAATAAATTTTCCAGTCTTGGAAAGAAATGTATATATATATATTTAGAAATGTTTCTCTATGAGGAAAAAGAGCAAATTTGAGTGAAAATAGCATCCACTGGTGGAAAAATTAACAGTCAGAATGAACACTAAAAAAAAAAGAGGTTTTCACACTCTACAATTCAAGGTCAGAAGTGATGTATAACGTGGTGCAAATTACAGGTTAGGCAGGGGTACGAAGGCCTGAAAGTCAATAGTAGATTCAGCATCCCTGGGAGCTTGGCTCAGTGCTGTCTGCATAGTAGGGTCAAGGCTTCAAGCTGGAAATGGGTGGAGTTTTAGACCTGTACGTTCAAAATAGAGTTTTTGCAGGTGCATTAACTGGACGTGCTTTCTTTTTGTTACTCTGTAGAAATAAGCTATAAATATCTAAGAAAATGTCATCTTTTGAAGAATAAAGAATCAGCTGTTCATTGCAAACCTTGTCCCTTGTCCTAGTAAAGCAGGTTTCTTGAGTTACCATGAATCCAATCACAAAGGCACAGCAGAAAATTTTTTAAAAAGTTAAAGCATGTTGAAATTGGATTTATTATTATTATCCATATGATAATATTACCCTTCCTGATGTCATGATTTTGACATATGCTGTCTTGGGATCAATCAACACTAAAGCCAAATACTTTTTTTCCATTTAGGAGGTCAGAAATTGCTTCCATTCAATGCTCTGAAGCTCCTGGGTTTTGTCCAGTCTTCAAGACAGTGAAATTTCAGTCCCCCACTTCTTCAGGACTGCACATTGCCCATCTTACATCCCTGCCTGGGCCTGTTTAATTTCGGTGGGAAAAATTCTCATCTGGGAAAAGCAGGAAGCCTTCATCTGGTTATTGAGTTTGGATTTCTTTAATTTTATTTTTTTTTTCCTGTAAGACAGCTATATGTGAGCATCTCAGAGGTTTGGAATGTCAGAATAAGGCTGGAGGAGAACTGGTGGGAAGAGAACAGGTCACTCGACAATTTATTATATGGACATCAGTATGACATGCAAAATTTACGTTACTCATTACAGACAGTACATTTAAAGCACGTGGGTGTACAAGCTTAAGACACCCTTTACTTATAAAATAAATAATGCAAAGTCCACTTCAATTAATGTTATTTCTGTTAAATAGCTACGTCAGTTCATATCAAACTTCATGTCTAATGAAATCTTACTAAAAAAATACTCTTGGAAGGACACATGCATTTCTTGTACCCTAGGTTGTCTGCACAGAAGAGGTCTCCACTGCCCTTAAAATGCCCACAGCAATTTAAATCATTTAAATAAACAAAAATGGTTTTACAAGTAGGATACTGAAATGCATTTTCCAAGCTGCCCAGAACCCTTAATCATTAAAATGGAGCTGACTAATGGTTTTGTGAAACGTTGATGGTGCTTTCTAATAAGTTACTTTTACCACTTTCATAAGATTGTGTCTGTATCTTATACAGACACCAAAAAAAAAAAGAGAATTTCTCAGCACGAGTTACTCTTCTGTAAAGGTTATAGTAAACATGTCAATGCCTAATTAAGCAGAAAATTTTATCTGTATTGTGGGGGATGTGCAGCTGTCTGGTACTTCTGCTTCTCCTAGTAAATCCTTTTAGAAGGACAAAGGATATTGTGAGGAAGAACCTGCTCTATGCATCTTCCAAAGGAAACAATTACCTTCCGGTGAAAAATGGGTTAATAGTATTCAAAGAATTGGTGCTGAAAGGGAGAATTAAATTTGCACCGACCCACAACTGTGTGAATGCTATTTGTTGTCTGTTTTGTCTGATTCCTTCATTGGATTCCCTCCGTATTTTTGTTTTGCTCGGTGTAATATGCTTGGCGCTGTGATACATCCTGGCAAGGGGCCAGCATCGCTACCTACGCTGTACAGTATCTCTAACACCGCGAGAACCATGTCAGTCCTGCTCATCGGTTCGTGCTGCTTGTTTAACAAGGTCACTACTCGTGACGCGGAGGAGCTTTTGCCGCCTCCATGTCCCTCTGTTCTTCTTGTCCCCCCTGAAAAACATACACACTCAGAAAGGGGTACATGGAAAGTATTATCTGGTTATTAGGGAAGAAGTTCAGGGAGGAGAAAAAAATGTCTTGTTCTCAGTGTTGTCTTTGCTGCTTGCCTCAGTCTGATCATCTGTAAATGGGGCTACTAATGTTTGCTGTACCCCAACACACTACTAAAAGGCTTATTTTTTAACACTTAATATTTAGCTTCTTTGCTGAAAGCGTCTGCTGAAAAGCATAGTGTTCCTGCTACTGTGCCATTATAAGAGAACTCATGTAGGTTTCTTAGCCCGTCCACAGAAAGCGCCGTCATTTCCTGCTTCTCATACTGCAGCTTCATCCAGGAAACAGTTCCTCTAGTTCTGGTTCGTCTCTTTGGCTTGATGGTAAACATGTGTTGGAAGGGGTGAGGTACACATGCAAATAGACTGAAAAATTGAAACACATATCTGAAAAGGCTTTGGAAGGCTTTGGCCTTCAGTTAATCAAAATGTTTTTACCTTTTCTGCCCATCTCTCTTGATTTGCTAAAAGGATATCCTTTGTGCAGGAGTACCAAATTCAAGAGAGCAAAATGAGCCATGTTCTGAAAGACCCATAAAATGGGTTTTCTCAGAAAATGGGAAGGAATTGGATTTTAAACAAGTAACACTTTTAGGCTAATTTACCTTGTGCTTTGAGCTTTGAGGGTTACTTTCCAATTACATATACTAGAGCTTTATTTTATTTTGGCTAAGTTGTTTTTAAGGGCAGCTTTGATTTGGGGGTTTTGTCTTTCTTTTTTTCTTTTTTTCTTTTTTTTACATACTTACCCGACACAAAACACTTGATTTTAAGTAACCACACCAAGGTGCGCTTGAGACTGCAGTGCAGTCACTAGGATTAGCAGCACTGCGTTTGCACCAAACTGGAGGAGCTCATCAACATATCTCCCACGAAGACTTATGCTTCTGAAATCAACATTTAATTTTGATGAGTGGCTGTCAACAGTGAATTGTTTCAATGTCTGCTTGCATTGTGCATAACAGCTTTGCAGTGGCTGTTAAAAGAATTACACTGGCATTTTGTGAAAACATATCTGAACCACTTGTTCTGCTCCATCCCTTCTTGTTGGGGTCTGGGAGTGAATTGCTGACTGTGTTGAGTCATTGTGAATTTATCCACTGACTTCATCAGAGTCAGTTCACTCTTAAAAATCCTCTTCTCTCATTCTTTATTCTGTTTTTAACCAGGTTATTTCCTGTAACTTAGGCAGAATTAGTGCTGATGTAAGGCCAGAAAAAAATTGAAACTGAATTCCGTAATTAATTTTAAAATTTACAACGCTTCCAGTATCAGGTTTATCTTATTAATGAAATAGTTAATCTGTCAAAGAAAATCTTTCTGGACTTGTTCTACTTTTCCAGTTTTACAGTTAACTTTGGTCTACCTCTGTCACATCCTAATACTCTTGTGTGACTTCCGAGGGTTCTTGCCCTGAAATTTATGTATTTGTTCTTATTGAAGCACAATTTGCTTTTATGGTACACAGTACACTACTTTTATAAACAAAAGAGTTCCACTTATGCCTATTAGTGCTTTCAGATGTTGCATTTTGACATACAAATTATTTGTGTACATTCTAAAGTGCATTTTTAGGTGATCAAATGGCAAAAGGTTACTGTACCTAGATGATGCTATGAACCAGGAAGATTATGGCAGTTATTTTTCTTCTGTTCCTTGCCAGTTCTACCCTTTGTCTCACTGAGGCTAAAAACAATTTGATAGAATTGAGGCTTTTAGTATAAACTTTAAATTCTTACATATGAATTTTCCAACTGTCCCATTACAGGACAGTTAGAATTATACTTCCATGACAGGAAAATTATTAACTCAGAATCTCTGGCAGTTATAAAGAATTACGATCATCTGCCAATATAATGCAGCAGCCTTCACAAAAAGAGAAATCATTTGGCTTTTTTTCACTCCCAGAACTAACAGGCAGTAAAGTTGTAGATTAAAACAAAGTCTGGTGAAGAAAACACATAGTGAAACTAGAAAGCTTGGACTGTAGTATTCTCCCTTAACAAGATATTTCATATATTGACATTGCATTTCAGGTTATGTCCAAGAGGAAGATTTGAAGGAAGAGGAAGATATAAAGGAGGAGGAAGAAGATGACGATGACAACAACTCAACTGCTCAGCTCCAGGGCAGCAATGACACTGGCACGGATGAGGAACATGAAGTGGGTCCTGAGCAGAAAGGGAACTTTAGTTACCAGAATTCCCCTGGCAGTCATATATCTAACCAGGATGCAGAAAACGAATCACTACTAAGTGACGGTAGTGACCACGTGGCAGATATTAAAAGCATTTGCTCTAGAGAGCCACAGGATCCAAAAAACAGCGCCCATCCCAAAGCCCAGAATGAAGCACACGATTGCATGGACAAAATGACAGCGGTCTATGCCAACATACTGTCAGACTCTTATTGGACAGGCTTAGGGCTGGGTTTCAAGTTGTCTAACTCTGAAAAGAGGAGTTGTGACAACAGAAATGGAGGGAACAAAGCTGATTTTGATTGGCACCAAGACGCACTGTCAAAAAGCTTACAGCAGAATTTACCTTCCAGACCTGTCTCGAAACCCAACCTATTCAGCTCGGTCCAGCTCTACAGGCAGAGCAGCAAAATGTGTGGAACTGTGTTCACGGGCGCCAGCCGGTTTCGGTGCCGGCAGTGCAGCGCTGCCTATGACACATTGGTAGAACTAACAGTTCATATGAATGAGACAGGTCACTACCAAGATGACAACCATAAAAAGGATAAGCACAGACCTACCAGCTACTCAAAGCCCCGAAAAAGGGCTTTCCAGGACATGGACAAGGAAGATGCACAAAAAGTACTGAAATGTATGTTCTGTGGTGACTCTTTTGATTCCCTTCAAGATCTGAGTGTTCATATGATAAAAACAAAACATTACCAAAAAGTGCCTTTGAAGGAGCCGGTACCAACCATTTCTTCAAAAATGGTCACTCCAGCGAAGAAACGTGTGTTTGATGTTAACAGGCCTTGTTCCCCAGATTCCACAACAGGGTCTTTCTCAGATACTTTTTCTCCTCAGAAGAATGCGAACCTGCAGTTATCATCTAACAACCGCTACGGCTACCAGAATGGCGCCAGCTATACATGGCAATTTGAGGCCTGCAAATCCCAGATTTTGAAGTGTATGGAATGTGGAAGTTCCCATGATACCTTGCAGCAGCTCACGACTCACATGATGGTCACTGGCCATTTCTTGAAAGTCACAAGTTCAGCTTCAAAGAAAGGAAAGCAACTTGTTCTGGATCCTTTAGCTGTGGAAAAAATGCAATCACTGTCTGAAGCACCAGCCAATGACAGCCCGGTTTCAAAATCAACCAGTAAATCATCTGCAGAATGCATAGCTCCCACCTCCGAGCTAAAAAAAGAATGTAAAAAAGATAAAGCTGATGATGCAAACAAAGATGAGAAAGCGGTAAAAACTGAAGAGTATGAAGACACTCTTCAGAAACCACTGGATCCCACAATGAAATACCAGTACCTCAGAGAAGAAGATTTAGAAGACGGTTCAAAGGGTGGTGGGGATATTTTAAAGTCCTTGGAGAACACTGTCACAACAGCCATCAATAAAGCTCAAAATGGAGCGCCCAGCTGGAGCGCATATCCCAGCATCCATGCAGCTTATCAGCTCTCAGAAGGAGCTAAGCCGTCTTTGCCTGTGGGTTCCCAAGTACTGCAGATCAGGCCAACGATCACCAATAAATTGAGGCCCATAGCTCCGAAATGGAAGGTCATGCCTCTGGTCCCTATCTCAGCAAATGTGGCCCAGTGCACTCAAGTGAAGAAGGAAACTGATGACAAGGAGGAGGTACAAAAGGACTATGTTAAAGAGGGCATCCAAGCTGAGCCTGCCTTGCTCAGCCAGAGCGAGAGAGAACCTCCCCTCAAATCTGAAGCCTCTGCAGAGCCAAAAAAGACAGAACCGTGCCCCTTGAAAGAAGAAGACAAAATTAAAGAGGACAGCGGAAAAGAAAAACCAGTCCTCAAGGAATCAACAGCAGCTTCTCTTAGTAATGGTTGTGCTGCTGCCAACCATTCATCTGAACTGCCTTGTGTCAACCCTCTCAGCGCGCTGCAGTCAGTACTGAATAATCACTTGGGCAAAGCCACTGAGCCTTTAAGGCCTCAATCCAACTCCAGCCCCAGCTCTAGCACAATTTCTATGTTCCACAAACCTAATCTAAATATGATGGAGAAGCCAGTTTTATCTCCTGCTCCAACCCCACCAAAGCCTGCAAGCGTATCCAGGCACTATTTGTTTGAAAACAATGATCAGCCTATTGACCTGACCAAATCCAAAGGCAAGAAAGCTGAGTCAGCTCAAGCACAATCTTGTACTTCTCCACCTCAAAAACATGCTCTGTCTGACATTGCTGACATGGTCAAAGTTCTTCCCAAAGCTACAACACCAAAACCTGCTGCATCTTCAAGGATCCCATCTATGAAATTGGAAATAGATGTCCGACGCTTTGAGGATGTCTCAACAGAAGTCTCCACTCTGCATAAAAGGAAGGGCAGACAGTCAAACTGGAACCCTCAGCATCTTCTCATTTTGCAAGCTCAGTTTGCTTCCAGCCTCTTCCAGACATCTGAAGGTAAATATTTATTATCAGATCTAGGCCCGCAAGAGCGCATGCAGATTTCAAAATTTACTGGACTGTCAATGACCACCATCAGCCATTGGTTGGCAAATGTCAAGTATCAACTTAGGAAAACCGGAGGAACAAAGTTTTTGAAAAACATGGACAAAGGACATCCAGTCTTTTATTGCAGCGACTGTGCATCTCAGTTTCGAACCCCATCTACTTACATTAGCCACTTAGAATCGCATCTAGGTTTCCAAATGAAAGACATGAACAGGCTGGCTGTGGAGCAGCAAACCAAGGTAGAGCAAGAAATCTCCAGAGTTTCAGTTCAGAGATCTCCTGAAACAATAGCTGGAGAAGAGGACACAGACTCTAAGTTCAAATGTAAGTTGTGCTGTCGGACATTTGCGAGCAAACATGCAGTAAAACTTCATCTAAGCAAAACACACAGCAAGTCACCAGAACACCATTCACAATTTGTAGCAGAAGTGGATGAAGAATAACTCTTAAGGTATGCATGCTCTATAGTGAGTTTTAATTTCATCATTTTAAGGAGGCTTCATAAGATATTTGTACTTTCTTAAATGGAGGAAAACAGTATAAAATGCATAATGTACTCCTGCTTCATTAATCTAATTGTCTGTACATATCCATTTTATAATGTTTTCAAGAAGAGAGCTTGGTAAATGCATAACCACGTTGCCCTATATAGAAAAGTTCCTTCTTAGTGTTTTCAAAATAGCTGTTTCCCAGTTCTCACTCTCTTTTTTGTTTCTAAGGAGTAATCGTTTCATGTCCTATGCGCTTCAATGTGAAATGCAACAAGTAAATGCTACTCTCTGCAATGACAATAGAAAAAGCAGGGGAAAAGCACTGATAACCGAAAGATTATTACCTCCTTCAGTGCTAACACACCAGTAAATCTGATTTTGATGGGGGAAAAGAAGGCAATTCAAATGTGAAATTAGCAAAATCTTAATTATTCCAAGTTTCTCATAATCTCAAACACAGCCTCAAGAATCTACAAATAACTCTGAAAATTTTATATCTAGAAGTTCGGTTATTTTTTTGTTGATATTCGGATATTCAGTTTTGTGTAATACTTTAATATTTCACACTTACTTAAACACTTACTATTGTGAGTGGCCTTTTTTGTCGCATCATTTTATCCTATCTCTCCATCATTCCTTTTCTAATACTTAAGATGTTTGATTATATTTTGTTTCATGTTGGTGGGAGTGCTAGTCAATCCATAAACATCACTGACTTCAGTGCAAGTTTTCATATAACTTGAGGGGGGTGGTGGGGGTTAATGCTTAATTGAGGAAGCAACTAGATTTTTTACAAGCTTAATATTTCAAAGACCTGTTAGTAGAATACTTCTACATTAGTGTTGCTATTTTTTTGCTGAAAGATACACCAACCGAAGTACTGCCACAACAAATGTTTATAACATGTAATGTAATATTCAGATGACACGCAATTTTTGCATTTTTAATTTTACTTGATTCACAAACTTGAATATTTTTGATTTAAATAAATATGCAGAACATCAACTAAAAGTCCAAATAGAAGTTTTTTGTTCTAACGAGTTTATTTCCAGCAAGGCTCTGTTAGTCATTCCCAACAATTTCTCCCGCAGACTCAAGCTCTTCTTCTGTTTGCAGAATAATCATGTGCAGATTCAGATTTTCTCCAACGTGTTCATTACTTGAATAACATTCAGAAAATGAATTCATCAGACAGTCAAAATTAAAGATGTGTTGTGAGTTGTCACTTACGCCACCTGCTATTGTGGCTATTCTCTGCCTAATTGAGGGTGCACGCACTTTGAGGATGAATACCCATTTGTGTGAAGATTTCACATTTGTTTGCTGCAAATATTCATGAAGCTTTAAGAAACACTTTCTGTGTACAGAGCCAGCACAAGGACTGTGCACCACTTAAGCCCCATTAAAAAGGCTACTTTTGAATAATTTAAACCACTAATCAAAGGGTTACTTTGGGATGGGTAATAGAAGCTATTACTATAGAGTATAACGTCAGTATTCAAGTGCGATAAGATTTAAGTTTTGCATACATCTTGTATGTGCTGTCTGCATTTGGCTGGATTTATCCTTCCTGCATATTTTAGCCAGGAAAATTCCATCTAACTCAAAAGGAGATTGTTTTCTAAATAGGGCTAAAACCTTTAAGTTTGTATGTTGGCATTTTTACCCCAACTTTAGAGGTCAACAAATAAATGTTCCTTGTTTATCTATCTGACCATTCAAAATCAACATACCTGACAAAATATCAGAAAACTACAAGAGATTGGTTAGGAAAAATATACCATACTTTGTTTTCTTCCTCACCAGTTAATGATTATTAAGACTCAGACATTCATAGTTTTCACACAAGAGATATAAGAGCAAACCAATAATTTGGGTACTATCAAACAAAAGCTATCTGCCAAATATATTAATATAACAGTTATTTTGGCACATTCATGGCTTAATACATGACAAATGTTTCAGATTTGGTCTTAAAAGCACTGTGTTATTACTAAGAGGCAAACCAAACACCCACCTTTATAAACATGTTACTATTTCTGAGGATTTGGGGAACAAATACAAAGAAAAAAAATAATCTCCAAGGAAAAAAGTGGTTTCTGCATTGTGATAACTTGCACAGACACATCATGGGTATTATTCAGGTGATATGTAACTACATAAATAAGGTACTGTCCTTCCTGCCTTTGGGTACTGAGAAATTGCTGTCCTCTTAATACTCATCCATTTGTAATTTATATCAAGATGCAGGTTGTATCTTACCTTTGAAAAAATACATTTAAATTGCAATGACAGACTGATAGCACTGTTATCTGGAACTATAATTTTAGTTGGTATGCATGATAGCACAAATTGTATGAAATGATGGGGTATTTTGGATAGCATTGTAAAGATTTTATTACAGTTTTGGAGCCGTAAGCCTACCGAAGTTCTGACTATGTTAGAAATGTGGACACCAGAGTTTATTCATATGGTTTCTTCCTGAGATCTGCAAAGAGACTAAATCAAAAACCAGGGATTTTCAGAGTTTACTTATTCTTACCGTGTTATTTTTAAGATTCAGTATACATTTGATTAATAATATAGAGGAGAGCACAGTATTTAGAAACAAGAAATATAAAGCATACTGAGATTCTAAAAACACGCACGTGCATTTGCATTTACTTCTTCTAGGCAATATTGTAGTGAAATAGAAATAAAAATAGAGAAAATATATGGAAGTAAATGGAAATAAAACCGTGGAAAGAGTACTCAGAGTCTAGAAATACATAAAATACTTTATTTATTTTAATGAAATACACTTTTAAAGGTTATATTTTAAAATTTTAGCTATCATTAAAAATATAAATTAATAATCTGGGTTAGTACTGTAGAAAAATGTGTTATCTATACGGGTTTATTTTTAAGACCTCTGTGAGTCTGTTTATAAGAAAGTTGCTATAAATTCTTCTTAAATGTAAAGATCTATATATCTGTTTTATATTCATCTTTGGTGGTTTTTTTTAATTCTTCTAACTGATATGGGTTTAGTAATATAATGTAAAATTATGTGTAATACACAACAATCAGACGTTTCTATTCTCTTTCATTTAACTTGCTTCAAATTTGTTTTTATTGCTATTCTTCAAAGAAAACCCATAAACATTACAGAATGTGGCTTTAATTAGAAGTAATTTGTATGTTGACTTATACCTTTGAAGAACATTTGTTCATTTTTTCAACTAAATTAGAATTTTTATGTTGTCCTGAGAAGAAGAAAAAAAAAACCAAAAAAAAAAGACAAGGCAGAATTGTATTTCTCACTTTAAAGTCAGGTGAGATTGGCTATAAACTTGTCGGTAACCGAGGCTATCTGTGGTCTTATCTACAACTTTTTATAGAAATAAGTCTCTATAGAGTCAAATTTGCCAACTCGATGGGGGAGATTTCTTTTTCAAAAGCCCCTGATAAGTAAACAAGCAGCTACCTGAGATGAACTAATTTTAAAGTAAGGCTGCTGCAAAACAAAAAAAATGAGTCATAATGATAAACAGTTTTTCTCTCTGTTTCCTCCTTTGTCTTTTTTTAACCATCAAGTTTAAAGCTTCTACAGTGCTTTTTTTCTACTTTATAGGAGACAACTGACATTCTGTGGTAAATGGAAGAAAGAGCAGAGCAGAACTGAAAATCCTCTAATGCACTGACACTAACTTGCCCTCTATTGTTGAAAATGAGCAGGCAATCATGATTGTTCATCAAATGGCTCCTAATGCAGTTAAAGCATTCAGCTATAATTTCTCCTTGCATTTATAATTACTGTCATAGACTGCACACCTCAGTGAGCAGATTAAAGCTATAAACTATTTAGCCGTAGCTTTAAGATGAGGAACTTGATTTGTCTGGCAGCAGTTATTTGTTAGAGAGCTTGACACTTCACATAAAAATGACTCAACTTGATGAAGAACAATGCAGTTTAAGCAATGCAGTGATTTTAAATCAGTCATTATACCACGCCCTGTAAGAATTGCAAAGCAATTTGTTAAATGATATATAGGACACGTAGATAACTGTATGTGTTAAGTATACCAAAATAGAAGATTTTTTTCTTCTGTGGATTTTATTTTCTCATTCCTTTGAAACAGTAGGAGCTGCTCTGAACATCGTGTTCCACTATTAGCCAATATTGGTGTTACATGGGCAAGGACAATTGTGTGAATTAGTAGTCCAAAACTATATTTTAGAGAATTTAGCTTGCTCTTCATCTTTCATTTCTTCTTAGCAACAAACATTAGAAACTGAGAGACGTTTTCAGGAGAATTAGACATGCTGGGGCATAGCTGCCTGCACTTGTGTCCACCATGACTTCATAAGCAGAATTTGCCAGCAAAACTGAGGGTTCTCACCAAGTCATCAGCCAGAAGAGAAGGTTCATTGCAATGAAAGCCGTGATGATTCTGTTAGAATGAGACTTTTCTGACAACATCTTGCTGGAAAATGTTGACTTCTCAATGGTAAAAAAATTCTGTGGAGAAGTCCCATTTTAAAATAGTCTTGTTTTGGGATAAACTGGGTAAAATTGCTGAGCACCACGAAGGAGATGAGACAGGGGAATAGGAAGAGGAATAGGTTGGTCTTTCCACTGTGCTGGAGGAGAGACACAGAGCCCATCCTCAGCAAGGAACTACCTCCAGCCCATCACTCCTCCCCCCAAATAGTCCTGTTCTGGTGAAGCCTCAGTTCCCCTAATCCTTTGAGATTTATCACTGTTTCCCCAAGTGGTAGGTCAGGACATTTTTTTAATGTAACATTTTTAAATTTTCAAAATTTTCCTGGATAGCATTTTTTTCAGTCTAGCAATAGTCCTTATAAAACCAATAATAGTGAGTTCTTGGCTTCCCTGAGAGCAGGGTCAGGTCAGAGTGCGTCAGCACAGATATATCAGTGCAGATTTACTTGCTTTTTATGAATACTACAGGTTGCTATTAAGATCAGTATTGTTTAACATTGCATTAGTGCATCCAACCCACTAGGTCAACCCGTATTGGTTCTAGGCTCTGTATAAGCATACTGTATATGACAGTTCCTGCCCCCAAAAGGCAGGAAGTCTTCTGCTCACAAAGAAAAAGCAACTTTTAAGTATTTTGACCAGATTTTAACTGACCTTGAATAACACCTACCTCCTCAAGCATTCAGTATTCATAAGGATATCAAAATCTTGCCTTCTCCTTGCTGCGTCTGATATTATTAACTGCTACAGCCTTCATAATCTATAGAGAACATTTTTGCCCAATAAGATTTCAAAGGAAGGGTGTCTGAGTCTTATTTATACATTTTACACCTCAGCAATCAAATTGCAAAGATCAATAACGAAAGGAAAAGACATGAGCAGTATCCAGCCCTCAAAAGCACCTTTCAATAAAAATAATGTAATTTAGCAGGATGATCACTCAGTGCAAATATGATGGAGCACAGATGGAAAATGAGGAACATTATAATGTGGCTTTATGGGAGGAGGAAAAGAGGAAGAGATTTTTCACTATTTATTGGGATAATGAACAGATAATTCATGATTATTAAGCTGTAGTCTTCAGGCCTCATTCTGCCGTCTCTCCCCATCTCCTTGGTTCAGAACTGGGTCTGTTTGTGCATCTAGGCAGGGTCCATAGGCTGGGGAAGGATCAGGCCTTTACACAAGTTTTCACACATCAGTGGGGTCTCACAGGATTTACACGAGTGCAGCTCTAACTCGGGACCCTGCCTCTGAGAAGAGGAATGAGGTAGAACAAGCAACGTGCAGCACAGAACTGATGTCGTAATTGTGACGGTGTTTCTTTTTCAAGAGCGTCTCTCCTTCAGGAGAGGGGCAGCAGATCCTGGGTTTCCAGCCTGTGATAACGTTAAGACACAGCACCAGGTAGCAAGATCACAGCCCCTGAGAGAGCCAAAGGGACTGATACTCACCCTGCCACCTCCCTGTGTCTAGAGAATCGTGTTTTCCCAAGAGCACGAGTTGGCCAAGCCCTTGAAGGTGTGAGGTGGCAGGAAAGGTTTCCTACACTCAAGTTTGCAAGAGTGATCCTGCTCTGGGGTGCAGCGTTGGCTGTCGGCTCTCCTCCCCGGCAGATGGACAGACGGGATGGCCGGGGCATGGCAGAGGCCGGGCAAGCAAGAGGAGGGCACATCGGTGGTCAGAGACAGAGGGAACAGCAGCAGTTTGCTGGAGCGGAGGGAAGGAAGGAGACATGGGGCCAGGAGGGGGCTTGTTCCTCGTAGTAAATTTGCACAATCCCTTTATTAAAACAAAACAATTCCTCCTCACCTCCAAAATCCCTCCCTGCCAGCACTCAGCGCCAGCTCTTCTGCCAGGGGTCAGCACATGCAGGAGTGGGGGAGGGAGGGATGGGGGAGTGGAGGAGGTTGTCATGTCTAATGAATACCCTGAATGTATCGAGATATATATTTTTTTCATTTCAGAAAAGGTTCCATTAAGAGGGAGACAGCCCTAACATGTGCTTTGGCCCCTCATCAGATTTATGAGTATTTGCTCTGCTCTTTAATAGGAAACTCTGCAGCAACTGCCACCTTGCCTGCTCTCCCTGAGATACACAGTGGCTTCTCGGGGAAATGCACTTCATTATTAATGTGAATTTGTACGTTTTTATGACACTGCTTGGGGGAAGGGGCAGGCAGAGATTTCCTGGTGATATATGCTCATTTCTAACCATTTATTGTCCCAGACAATCAAAGAACAATGATAAACATTGTTATAGAAAGTGGAGGGTGCTGCAGTGACATTTTTGAAAGGAAAGGAGAGGTGGCTAGAGTGGCTTTGATGTGGTTGTTTCCCTCCACTCCACCTCCTCCAGCAGCTGCATCAGATCAAGCGACAGAGCGGTCTGTGCGGTGGCAGTCGCTGCCTCCCCTTGCCCGCCTTTTCTCAGGCCAGCCAACACCATTTGCTCCGTGCTTTGCTACGGCAGAGCGAGTACAGATGAAGGAGGAGGAGTTCGTCCTTTGGGAAGCCTGCAGAGTACTACAGAGGGTCACAGGCCTCGGAGTGAATGGATGCTCCGAGTCCCCATGCCCCTGGACCCCAGCAGTCTCTTTCCTATTTATTATCAAGTGACCAGCACGAAAACTCTATGCCCACAGCAGCAGCTGTGGGGCAAAGCAGGCCAGGAAGAGAAAGGCGAGGATATGGGCATGTGGTTTACCAGGGCGTTCTCAGCATCCTCCTGTTTCCCTTTCTACTACCACGCTCCTCCATGATTAACACAACTGCGCAAGAGCTCCAGAAAGTGATGAAAACGGTGGGTTTAGGCTGCATTGGAGAACGGAAAACGTTCAGCCTTCAAGCTCACCCAAGACAGAGGGATCACGAAGGCCACGACCTCCACATGCTCTTTTGTTCCTCTCTTCTGCCTTTCCCAGTAGTGCTCTGCACCATCTGGTGAAGGTCAAGGTCACATTACACTGTGCCACACAGTCCCTTGAGCTCCAAAAGCCCCGGTGCTTGAGGGAGCTTCCCTGGTCCCTGTTGGGATATTTGCTCTCTGCATCACTGCCAGGCTGAGCTTTCTCTGTGCTGTGCAGCCCATAGCCTCCAGCTATAAGTGAACGATTGCCATGTTTTGTGTTCATATTCTATTCCCTCGCCCTAAATATGCACGATCCTTTGTAACAGGAGATGTACCCGACAGCTGAACAGTGCTAAGACTTTCTTTATGACATTTTTCTGCTCTTCTCGTAAAGCTGCATAGTAGTGAGGTAAGAACATCAGAATATGCATACAGGGTTAGGTCAGAGGTCCATTGTGTCCATCCTATCTCCAAGCATGACCAGTATAAGAGTGTAAGAACACGACAGACATGCTACCATTCCAGAGCACTCTCTCAGCCTCCACATTTACAAATCAAGAACTTCTTCAGAAGGAGGAAGTTATCTTCCCCCGCTCCCAGAGCTGCAAAGAACATGCAAGAGGCCTTCCTGATAGCTGCAGAAACTGGGGCACAACTGTGAGGCCTCTTGGGGTGAGCTCTGGAGGTGCTCCTTCCCAAGGCAGGGAGCAGAGGATGTACAAACCAGCCCATAGCAGTCAGAATGGTGCTGAGCCTTCATGCTTGCTCTTTGAAGTGACACAGAAGGAATGAATCACACCCAGCGTGAAGAAGGGATATCAAGCGCCCTGACCTAAAGGCATCACACTTTATTCCGTTCTCTGTTCTGCTTTCCCTGGGAGTTTCCCATGACGTGGTAAATAATGCCACCCTCAAAAGATTTCTCTGTCAACTGTATGCAGAGCAGGACTTGCAGTCTCACTGCAGAGCTTATACTAGCATGGACCAGCAATTCAGAGGAGGCAAAACTGCTTGTCCTGTTGCACATGGATAGTACTAGTTTGATCCCTTCTGGGCTTGCTTTCAGCTTTTCTAAACCTCTGAAGCACTCTGTACGCAGACAAAAGTGTTTTTCCCATCTCTTGTTGGAGAACTGTTGAAATCTCAAATGTAAAACTGCTGTTTTCATAGTCATTTAATGAAAACTTGCAAACACTCCCTATTTCTGAAAACCCCAGGAGTTTATACCATGAGCCACAGAGATTACCTGATATTATCTATCTCAATACATGTTAACTGGTATCCTGGTGCAGTGCACAGCTGCTGGTAGGTACCTCTATTGCACAGCTCCACCTCTCCACTCCTCTCTTATTTCAAGCCAAGATTTAGAAGACCTTTCTGTCCAGTTCCCTCTCTCTGCCCTCTGCCACTCTTCATGCAGTCCCTGTAGTCTCCCTGTATCCACATGTGCATCAGTGCTCCAAGCACAACAGTGACTTCACAACACCAACTGTATTTCTGGGGGGACAAGGCAAGCTACTGGCACTGCGCACTGTTGGGACTGTGTCCTCATGGCTACTAACTTTCTTTACAGGGTCCTTAAAAAGACTGGCATTGCATTTTACCCACCGATTGATCTACATCCCAAGGGACATCAGAGAAGAGGAGTCCCTCTGAGATATAACAATACTGTGGCCTGTTTCTGCCTATGTTCATAATGCTTCCTTCATGCTCGCTCAGCTCAGGGGCAAAACCAGCTGTGTGTGGATAAGTCTTCCGTGAAGCTCACCCTAGACTAGACGTACACAGACAGATAGGCTGTGGGTGGGCTTCCAGCTCAGTAATTCACTTCCCTCCATAATCCTGTGGAGCCCTAATCTGTTGGCCTTGGTTTTTTACAGTGCAAGACCCAGGTTTGTCATTCAGGGAAAAGATGATGGGGGAGGTAATTCTGTTTATTTGATCGGTGTTTTTTTAAAACATTGTCTGTGCTCCCAGGAATTATGTGGTGGCCGCCTTCTATAAATCACAAAAGCAGAAAAAAATAACTTTCAGTACTTTTCCAAAGAGATTAGGGTGAAAGTTCCTATACTCATATTTCATGTCTGGAAAAAAATATCAACAAGAGTGATAAGTATAGCCAAAATGAGTGTAAAAGCACACCCTGTCATTTGTTTTCCATGTGCCATATGTTTTCTGAATCCTGCACCTCCCACATACAAATTGCATGCAATGATGTGGGGTGCACACATTACTCAGGATTATTTAGTTAAGCCCTGCTAATATAGAGGGAATTAACTTAGATAAAGTCAAGCCACTGTGCTTTGTTTTGTTTTTTTGCTTATTCTGGATTCATAGAGTAGAAAATTAAAGATCCCACTGTGCCAGGCTTCATGTCATTTGGTTTTAATTTAATTCATCTCTTCGATTCTCCCTGTTTCTCCTTCTCTTTGAGTATCATCGGTAGGTGGTCCAAGCATCAACCAGAAGATTTACTGGCAAGACTAAATGTATGAACGCTATGAACACATTATTTTTCCGATATGATTTAATGACCTTTTTGGCATTCCCATGGCTGTTGAAATCTTCCATAATAATTCCCTTTGGCAGCCAAAGCTCCTGTTGATCAGGTGAAAGCTGATGCAAATGTCAAATGTCAATAAATTTGTAATCCATAAATGTAATACTTGGTGTTGGAGTGAGACAGGGTTAACCAGAGTGCAGCAGGAGACACCTAGGATATGAGCTACATCTTCTTATTGCAAACAGAAAACAGACAGGAAAGGAATGCCACCTCCAAAACCTCTCCTCGGCCAGGCTTTCTTCCTTCTCCGTACTCCCTGTTCTCCCTGCGTGTTGTCTGAACTGCTGAGCTTTGACAAAGAGGGGTTTGCGGCTTGCATTTGGCAGAGTGAGTCTGGTGATGCAGGTTCTGTCCCTTGTTCTGCTTTTGACTCATCGTGTGAGGTTGGGATTTAACTTCTCAGTTTCTAAAGGAGCTCTTTACAGTTCAGAGGTTTCAGAGGCTTCAGAGTTTGATCCTGGAAACAATTAGTTATGCAAGATATTCCAGTAAATTAACAAGACCACTTATATAACTTAGGTGTTGCAGGAATGAGTCATGACTCATTTATAGTTTTAAGATGCTTGGAAAGGGCAAGCCATGTATGAAGCCTGATTTTATATACAATAAAGGCATAAGAACAATCACATAATTTCCCAGGAGATTTTCTTAAGGGCCCTCCACTTTGACCTTTGACTCTGAAAAGCTCCAGTTTGTTTGACATTGAAAAAAAGCAAATGTGTGAATACAGTGCCATGAGCATTTGCACTTTGAACATGCTGGGGCTGAACACAGCTGAACTGGAAAAGGCTGCAACAGCTAATGTACTGGGAAAATATAACAGAGGCATTTACTTAATAACTCAACTAATTCCTTTAGCTCACCTTGTAGAGATTTAACCTTTGAATGAGAGAGTCCCTAGTTCAAAATCCTGCGTCTCCTCTGTCCTCATGTTAATTTTTAAATTATATATCATTGTTGAGAGGCCCTTGTGTTGAGCATTACAGGTTATTTTTCATGTCTAAAATGGGGAATTATAACTGAACATTAGCTACTGGCTATAAATCACACGGAACAAAGTGGCATCTGCATCTACTCAGTAACAAGAGTGGGAGAATTGTAACTTAACTTAAAACAAGACGGGAAAGAGGACACAAATGCAGTAGCAGAGATAATTATGACTTGAGAAAACTAATGGTGCTTCCAGCTGGGCGATGCTCTGGGCTCCCGTTCTCTGGAGTCCTCCCCCACCAGTGTTGTAAGTGCACGGTCACAGTAGGAGCTCAGTCATTCTGGAGGGCAAATGTGGAGCTGGGAGCCATTTCCCCCACCCCGCAATGCCACCTAGCGTGTTGTGGTCACACCGGGCTGGGGTTGGGGCAGGGGAGAGCCTTTTCACAGCCTGGAAATAGCACGTGTCTCTGGCTCCCTCCCCATCTCCATCCTCCTCCGGCAGGCACGAGTGACCACAATTCCCTCTCCCTGGGATATGTTTTTATTTCTAATTGTAGCTAAAGCCTGGGTAAGGGGGAGGCAGCACAAGGCTGTTAACACTAATTATCAAGGTTGTTGCCTACGGGCTGCCCCGCTCCTCCTCTGCTGCTCAGCTCACCTGGCAGGAAACACCGCTGCTCCTCTGCCTCTCTGAATAGCCCACTGATGATACAGCGTTATTGTAAAAGACAACAAAATAAGCCTAAACTTCTCACTGGGCCTGGCCTACTTCTGGCATTTCTCTCTGCTGGCCTTTCTTCTCCCTTTTTTTTTTTTTTAAGTTTCCTCACTTTTGAGAAAGCTTCCCAGTTCCATAGGGGTTCTCACTGGGGCAAGCAAGATCTGCCTGTTGCCCTGTGTCACTGGAAATTATTAGGTCTCTTTCTAAGAGAGAGATCATCTCGAACTCTGTACAGCACCTTGCACAGTGCAGTCTTGTGTCTGCTACTGGTTTTGGACCCTAATGCATAAATAGCTTAAATTTAGAAAAAGCCAACCACACACGTTTCAGCCTAAGATGCCAGGGATCTCCCAGGATGTTTGTTGCTGCTTGTCTGCTCAGATATTCCTTGTTTTGGGGGTCACACACGTTCATCTGTACAGCACCAGTCACTGGAGCTGCTTAACAAACTACCTGAACTGAATGTAGCCAGGGTTTTAGGATTAGTTCTCTCTTCAATGCAGGTCTCTTCTTAAAAAGAGCACAGACCTCCACAAAGAGATTTTACTGAAATTAAAGCTTTATGTTTCTTTCATAATAGACAATAAAGAAAACAGTTTTTACAGTTAGGCCAGGTCAGCATCCTAGCAGAAGGCTTTTGCTCAGGAGCTGCCACCAGGACAGGGGTACCAGGAATCCTCCTGCTGCTGTCCAGTGAAGGCGACCTGCTGATGGATGCAAGGGCCTTTTCTGCTCCCTTACTCAGTGTCCTGATCCGGCAAGTGGGTGCAGTGTTTCCAGGATTAAGTTCAGTAGTCGACACTTTACGTCCCTCACAGCTTCCTAACAAACCCCGGCCTGGCTCCAGCACCCCATCCCTGCGCAGCGGGCTCAGGAGCGGAGGTCCCCGAGCAGTAGGGTTTTGTTCCGTTTGTGCAGTGCCAAGCACAACGGGTTTCTGGTCCAGGACTAGTCTCTGAGTAACAGTAACTCTAATAGGTGCTTTGCTGATTAGAGGCAAACTTAAGAACATTTTTAAAAGCTTTGCAGAACAGAGACCTATATGCTATGTATTTATTAGGCTGTTCAGCAGTAATTCAGAGAGCTGAGAATTGTTGAGGGCCTGGTCTATCTAATTGTGTGTCTAAATCATAGTTTCCCTGTGATTCAGAGGTACTAACATTACAGTCTACACAGAATGGCTTAGGTTATATGGTCAGATTCCTGCAGATGGTCAGTTTGTATCATAAAATTTAAAATTATAACTTGCACCATAAAGCTACTGCCTCAAATTTATTATATATTGCAGCACAACAAATTAATACTAGATGCAGTATATGCCCAGACATTAATGTGAGCAGAGGATGAAATATTCTCCTCCTGGCTCGTTGGTACACGTTCCCTTCAGAGCAGAATTGAGCTGCCCAGAATCACCAAAGAGGAGGCAGTCACCAGGATTGCAGTCCTGTGCTGGGCTCCTGGCCGCGGGGACACGGGAAGGACGTCCCACACCTTGCGGCACGAGGCCCCAAGGCTTCTGAACTGGCAGTTCTGCTCTGTGCATCATGCATGCAAGAGCTGAGCTCTCAGCAAAATCTTTTTATTATTCGTCATAAAGAATCGCAGCTGTGAAGAGTGAACTAGGGAAGGAGAGTGGGAACAGGCAGGCGCTCTCCCTTGGACCGGTGTAAATCAGGAGTAACTCCACTGCAAGTCCGCTGAGTTATGTTGCTGTCACTCGGACATCAGACCGGAATCACCCCCTTTACCTGCAATAGATGAGTGAAATATCTTACAACTCTGTGTCCAGGAGCCTGCTAAGCTTCTCGCAGAGTTGCTGTCAGTATGCCCAGGGCAGAAGCATATTTTTTTTCTTACTGTTGTACATAAGGGCTCTGCTGCAGCCGACAACATGAAATGTGTTAGTTCGGTTTGTTCAAAATGGAGTGTGTTTGTTAAGTGTTGCCTCTTTGATGTTGCGCTGCCATCTCCATCTTTGTCATCATTGCCCATCTTTTTCAATCTAATGAACTCAAACCATCAGTGCAACTTAAGTTCGGCTGTCTGTTCTTGCATAGTTAATATTAAAAATGTACTAACAGTGTGGCTGCGAAATCAAATTATGCACATAAATATGCTGGCATAGCAGAGGAGGCGGCAGAAGCTGAAGTTAGCAACATTGATGCCAGTTCACATTTGCAAATCAACCGTCAATCTGTCATTAAACATGTTATCAAATGATGATAAGTGTATGCTTCTTGCTTGCATTGGCGCGCTTATTCCCGATGTTGATGTGCATTAATGGGATAATGTGCATTAACATAGTCTTGCTTGGATGAACACAAAACATTTTTTATCCGTCTCAGTTTGTTTCCCCCTGTGGCCCCCAAGTAAGTGTTTTGTGTTATCAAATTGCCAAAAAATGGGAAAACACATTACTTTTAATTAGCAAAAATTTTGAGTCATTATTTTTTTTTAATTTTCTTCCAGACTATCTCCTGTGTGTTGTCAGTTGAGGTGGGGGGGACACACAGAAAAACATTCCACTGCCTTTTTTAAGTAAAACGATTAATGTCAGAAACTCAGAGACTGACAATTATGTGCTGTCTTAATGCACTGGCCTTTCATCTGCAGTCCTTGCTTTTGACACGAGTGATGGTTTCAGTTCAGCGATATGAAAGGCAGGAAAGGAAACGATCTCAGGCATTCCCAGCCCATTGTGTGGTGCCACACTCAGACGTGGCACGCAGTCCTCGAGCTGGCTTCATTTAACAGTTTTGCATACGAGCCGGCAATGGCTACACCTAGAGATTAAACAAAAAGCTGAAGAAGAGCGTGGCTGCTCTGGGAGCGAACTGAGTTTCTGAAGGAACTTCCCACGCATTTGCCGGACTCCGTTATCCCCTCCCGCGGGACGCTGCATAGTCAGGGCTCCGCTCATGGTGCACTCTGCCGGTAATGTTCCAGGGAAATAACAAACCCCACCCTCATTGGAAAGAACAAAAAGTGGATGAAGGCATAAAGCCGTTACAAGTCTGATTATCACCCCACAATAGACCAAGTTCCTGCCAGTTGCATAGGCTGTGCCCCACAGCGCCCAGGAGGTGAGGGCTCAGCTCGTCGGCTGCCCAGGGAAGGCTCCATTGCCCTGGGAATGATTTGAACAAAAATAAATAATAGTGGTTTTGTTTATTTCTTCTATTTAAAATTGACTTGTTTACCCAGGCTTTTGGAAAAAGTTGAGGTGGAACTCCACCGGAGCAGGAAAAGCATCTTTCACACTCATGGGACTTCAAGGTTTTCAAACTGTTCTTAAAAAATAAATGAAGCAAGGTTCTTCGCATCCCTTGGAGAACAGCCGTTCTTTTAAACCCTTTCATATTTATGCAGCAGGGGCAAAATTGTGATGATCTACCCAGCTTTCTACAGTAAAACAGTAATAGTAATAAAAAGCAATATGGATAATGTCTGGTCCTGTTCAAAACACCGGGAATTCTTCCAGGAGTTTTACTAGGACTTTACCAGTAGTGTTATCAAATCAGGCTCAAGAGTTGCCTTAAAAGAAAGTCAATCACTTAAAGTGTTTTATTTTTAGTTTATGAGCTGGAAAATAAAACTTCTTCTAAAACTTTTATGAAAGACATCATATTATTTATGTGTTTCTAAAATAGCAACTTTTTCTCATATAATGGAAATGTTCATAAATTAGTCTTAGTCTCTGCTTATGACTACATCTAACCTCCAAACATGGTTTGGGATTTATCTTTAATTTTAAAAAAATATAACTAGTAGAATAGTGAACTTCTACAAACTATGAACTTTTTTTGGTAAACGGGTCAAACATTTGATCACTCTTTCTTTATTCTCAATCTAATAATGCCATTAACTTTAGGCATCCTATTCATGTCTCTGATTTCTATTATCTGGATGACTTAAAGGAAAAACAAAAGGGAATAATTATTGATTTTTTTTAAAATTGTCTTGATTTTTTAAAAGTCTTCCATTGCATTTCCTATTATTTCTAAATTGTGGATACATCAGCACAAGTTTCATAATCATAAAAATCTAATAGCATTAATTGTATTCCCGTTAACCCTCGCTTCAGCAAGTCCTCGTGTTTTGTACTTCTAAACCAAACAGCCTGTCTTCTAATACAAAGAGCTTGCATTTTAAGTATATTTTCTGTTATACATCTATTACTGGCAGAATTTATCCAGCAACACTTTTTTTTACAGTTGTGTAGTTTACGTTGCTTCTACTCCATCAGCTACCTTGAAATTAACTTGTCAAACGTTCGTCCCACTACTTAGGGAAGATTCCTAATCAGATGAGTGGACCAATTTGTCATGACTTGGAGGAGAGGTGTTAGAAATCAGATGGCATTAAAAAGGCTCGCTGTGAAGGCTGTGTACGAGGGGCTCCTGTAAGGCAGCTCAGGCTGGGCTCCGGTAAGGGACTGTTTGTGTCAGACATGGCATTTGCAAAACTAGAGAGAAGCGTGTCTCGGTGTCTCACTTTCCACATTGACTTTGACCCCTTTAATATACTCCCTCAAAGCACTTCATCTCTGGGGCCCAGCTCCCTCTCTTTTGGGGCACTTGGCAAACACCAGAACAAGCTGCAAAGCTGTAGAAAACTGAGCATCGCAAAACTGAACCCCGACCCAAATTATTGGCCATATCGTGCTACTGTCTGGGAGAAGTCTAGATCTGGATTTTATCTTTGCTACTTCAGCAGTCTCTACTTTGAACAGATGTATTAATCAGGTGCGTTAATTTACCAATATTCATTAAGCAGTTTGAAACAGCGAGATGCTGTGTTATTCCTCAGTATTTATATATCAAAGCAAATGTTGAATGAGGGATTAGCAGTAAAAGTTACGCTGTTCTTCCTCTCTGTTCTCCCAGTCTTTATTCTTTGCACTGTATCTTGTTCTATTATCTTAGGCCTGACTTTGGAGTGCTTTCAGTTTTTGAAAATGGCAAGTAATTAGTCAATATGTTTTCACCATATGTATCAAGCTCAGTAAAGAGGCAACCATTGGCCTTTGTCATGGCACAGTAAGCATTCATTTTCTCAGCACTTCAAGTTACGCTGAGCGTGTGGCGAACGCCAAAGAATTTCATGAGGAATTTTACAATAAAACATTTGACATAATAATTCACAGTTCAGCACAGTTCACAAATTTGGGGTGAGTCCCCTTTTAAGATCGCCCTCTGTCTGTGCTGTTCGCACTCGCGATCTCGCCCGAGCTGCCTCTCTCCTGCCTGGTGCCCTGTACGAGCCAAGAGGCTGTGCAAAGGGCGGATAAGTTGTTATGACTCAAAATGGTCCCGGTTTACATCTTCTTGGCACAGATGCCATGTACAACAAGGGAGAATTCTTGAAACCCTTTTTCTCTTCCAGACTGGCTTTTTACTTACCCCCAGCTAGTTAATGCATACTTTCCAGATAGAAATTTTTGCTTCAAGGCTTCCACTGTTGCTGACTGTTAACAATCTTAAAAAAAGGTCAGAATCTGATCTTAACACTGTTAATACGAAGTGGCATTTGCCCAAATTTTGCTATCTCCTGAGCAAAAAAATGTCCAGTGTTTTCTAGAGTGAGATGGGGTAGACAGCAGCCTTGCCTGGGCCGTTTTCTCCTCTTGGGAACATTGTATTTCAGTTATCTGTGGAACAGGTTTCTGCATTCCCCGCTGGGTTTCTTTAGATTTGCAGATAAAACATTTGAGCTCAGACCCAGTTCAGCAAGTTACAGGGATTTTGTTTAACATTTTGGGGTATGTACAACAAATGATGATGAACAAGAATGATGACATATTGTTTTACTGCAGTCATGATTTAAATTTATGTGGCATTGCTATTGAAGTCAATAGGACTTTTTCCCGAGTATGTTTTGCAGGGTACAGTATCATTAAAATACGACAGTTAATAGTCTTGTTTATGTTATTATATTTAATGAATAAATATATCAGTCTGTACATCAAACTCAGTTTTGTTTATACTCTTTAATTGTAGTCTTATCTCCCCTAGAAGCATGTTATATCTTTTAATTTTATAATTATCCACTTTATTCATGTGTGACACTACAGAACTGCTGCTTATATCCTATGAGACATCCAAATACAAACAGATGGAAGACAGGCAACCACTAGGAAATTCAGATCTGGATCTGAATCCAGGTCCATATTTTCAAAACACTCCACAATTTCAGATCCAAGGTCTTGGTCTGGGCTGTCATATAAAGGAGCGAGAGTTGCAGAATGTGAGTCTAATTTAGAAAGCATCTCTGAACATGAACTGTTAATAGGGATTTTACATGATCCTTCAACATCTAAATGTTGTTCTCTGCCTCTTGAAAGAGACCTGATCTTTAAAGGCAAAGAGGGAGCATTTCTCACATTGCCCTTTCCGAAGTTTTTCAAGAAAGGAATTCAAGATTTATTGGGCTGAGGAGAAGGAACAGAAATACAAGCATAACTTTTTAGCCTAGTGGTTACAACACTTGGCTGGAAAGAGTAAGTGCCAGTCCATGCTCCAAGGACTGCTTTGTTTGAACTGAAGCCACGAGGAAAAATGCATTCAGAGTCTTTGGGAGTAAAACCTCAGGGTCTACCTCCTCCGGGTAAGCAACCCTTCCTAGGCAGCAGAATTGTGCCCATGCACATGCCCATTTCTTCTTTCTCAGTTTGAGATTTGCTTTTGTGAAGCATCCAAAGACCAAATAGAGGTTGGTAAAATGTAGGTTTGACTCCCTTACACCCTGGTTGAGTTCTCAAAGAAATCCATAAGTCAAAGCAAGACAGTTTTAGAAGAGTAAATTCTAATAGGATTTTTAAAGAAAGTCTACAGATCTACCTTGTTATAAGTCTCCTAGACTATGAACCCTGAAAAGAGTACACAGTTTCAACAGAGTAGCTATATTTCAGCTGTAACTACGTAGATTCCCAAAGCCCCAGAGAGATATATCCTACAAGAAGGGGTCAACCTGCTCTCAGCATCTTTCTGTTTCCAGGTCTGGCCATAAGCAGACCCCCTCAGAGCCTACTGAATTTTACAGGTTCCCTTCCTGAGGCATCCAATTTCTCCTAAGCATAAAAGTTAACTTTCTACTTAAAATGTGCGGTTTCCCAATAACTTAGTTATTCAGCCCCCATGTCGTTCTTTACGGTTGAGTGAGGGCAATTGTGTGCTTTTTATCAGCACAAATTCCCTGGGGTGGCACTAATTACAAAATAACGAATGGTTTGGCAGATGGGTCTCCTCTAGACTTGAGTTAGATGAGTAAATACATCAGCTGAGGGGCAGTCAGCAAACTCTCATACCTTGCTGCGGAGCAAGGCTTTTAGAGAAGAGCATCTCTTCACTCATAGATCGCATCCCATGCTAAGCTTTCTCATTGGGGATCTTTTGCCAAAACAGAGTTACAGGAAAAAAAAAGCTAGAATGAAAAGTCTGAAGGTATGATACTTATACTGTAAAAGTTAAGTTACCTAATTACTTGTATTATAGTGTTGAAAAGTTTAGTAAAACATCCTGGGTGTTATACATGTGCATAAGAAGACAGCTTTCACATGATGCTGCATGTTCTCCTTTAAAATCTTTCTTTTTATCTGTTGATGTAACACAACAAATACTTACTGCATGATGCTGTTTTCCTAAGGTAGCACCTTCTTTTGGATCCAGTAGCCAAAGCATGTGCAAGAGCAGGCTGCGAAAGGGGAACACCCATGTATAAAAGTATAGCCCAGAACAAGTTGCTGAGATTAGAAGAGAGCAGCTGACAAGAAGAGACATGTGTAGCCAGGTAATAACAATAAAAAATTTAAAAAAGGCTGTTTCCCCAGATGCATAAGTAGTTTCTGAAAGCAGAATCTTTCCTTGGTATATTTTTTTTCCTTCTTCTTAGTTGGTTTATCTTGTTGCTGGGCAATATTTTAACCTCTTTGATTTTGAAAACCTCCCTCACCTATTTTGTGTTTGAACAGAACTTCTACTAAGTGCCCATACAAGTCACCTCTAAGGCAGTCATATAAGGAAAGGAAAATCTGCTTAAGAGAATGATACAGCCAAAGTGAATACTTTTCCCAGTTAGCACTTGAAGAAGAAAATATCATAATATTTAAACCAGTTTTGAAAACTTTCCATGAAAATAGGGGAAGGGGAAAAAAACATAAAACACTAGTTGAATACAGAGAGAGGCCAAAGAGAGTTCAGTTACCATAGAGATTATTACTGGCAATGGGTACTCAACAGCAGATTGGGATCTGTTACAATATTTTTATTAATCTTTTCTCTTAATTGGTTATTTATGTATTTTGGATCCATCTCTCTGCTGTGTCCAGATTTTACTCTTTACCTGTCACTCTTTTTGACATGAAGCAGTAATGACTGTGCCAGATATCAGGCATTTCCTCGATTTGTAAACATTAGCAGGGGTCACCAGTACATAAAATACCACGTGGACAAGTCACTGCGCTTGGCTTTGGCTGGCAAAGGAGGAGGGAGAAGCATCACAAATGCACTCAGTCTCTGCGAGGCTTCATCACAAGCCCTCTTCTGTGCAAACCCTTATTGCCGTTATAATTGTGATGAGCGTTTGTAGGTATAGCAGAGAGGATGCAGAATGCCTTTTCCCTTTTCAATTTTCCCTCGTGTATATGCAAACCCAGTCATTTATCACACGCCCGTTCCAGGACATAAACTGGCAATTTAGAAAATCCTATTGTAAAGCCTTTCCCTCTCCTCCCTGTCTTCCCTTCCTAAAGATTCATCCTGTTGCCTGTGTGTGTTGCAGCAGCAGAAAACACCCAGCTGTTTTACTGTCACTTCAGTGGGCCAATGTTAAGGAACTTTTTAAATCAGTCCACTTGTACAAATTCACATCTTAATTTTTTTTAAGAATGCCCAGTCCTGTACACACCCGATGTTAAATGCATTTTTAAATGCTGCTGGCTTATTTTCTTTTCTGCCACACCATTTGCCTTTAGGGAGACATTTTTTCAGGCTGCCTGAGATCAAGCCAGAGCCAGCTGGATTTTCATCCCCTTTCCCCCTCTCATCCCCAACCTGTTGCTCCCTGCCCACATCTCCTGCCGTTCTGGCACAGAGGGGGCACGGCGGAGCACAGTGGCAGGGAGATGCGAGCGGGGAATCTGGCTGCAGGGAGTGCTCTCAACTGCACGGTGCGAACACAGTATAGGGAAAAAAAAAAAAAAGAAGAGAGAGAGAAACATGTTTTTTTCACCTCTAATCTCCTTTAGTTATCATGATCTCAAAGGTTATTTGTAATGATAGTAGGCACTGCATTTCAGATGGAAATGTGATTTTCCAAGCTGACGGTGTCACTTTAAGTAAACAAAGTTAATTCTGCTTCCTGCTATGCAAGGCCTAATCTCATTACCCAAACCACAAGTAGCATAACAGAAAATATTCCCGTCTGTCAAAAGAACTTAAAATAAAGGTGGAAATTGTTTTTATGTTTTGTCCCTCTTCTTCCTCCCGAATCCCTCAATGGACGTTAATTATCACATCAGATCTATTTAAACCTGGTCAGATCCCCCTGCCTCTGCCTGTGGTTCCTTCTGCATTTGATGTGCCTATAGAATAATAATGTTTATGCTGCATCTTAGAGTTAATGCTCAGTTTTGATGAGCTGTAGCTGAAAGCCGCCATCCGGATGGCCCACCCATTCGGCTCGCCGCGTTCTGCTCTAAGGAGGCAGAAACCGGGTGACGTCAGGTCGGCTCGAGGCTCTCCCAGAGGTGATGGAGATTATGCTCAGCCACTTTCCCACCTCAAATAAAGAGAGGTAACTTCGGAGCTAGAGACAGTCCGACAGGGAGCGCGGGGGTTAGGATGGGCTGTGCGGAACCTGTGCCTACGGCTCCAGGGGATTCATCGACCTGTTGCATACGCGCCTGTAGTCGGGGAGGTCTTGGCCTCACTCTGTGAAACGGCAGAGCCAGGCGAGCCCCCAGGGCCACATCACTGACACCAGACAGGGCCAGGTTGCGGGCACACTGATGTATTGAGTTTGTCCGGCCTCAGCACGCTCTGGACTGCCACCAGTGCGCAGAGTGGATGGGACCAGTGTTGTACTGAAGGGAGCCCAGCCACCCTGCTGTCCCAGGCATTAGAGATCAGACCAGTGCTGAACAGCAACCCCAGACCAGTACAAACCAGTGCAGCACTGCTGAAAGCAAGGGGGGATCCAGCAAGGGGTCGGGAGGCAAGCCCTGTGGCTCCAGCACTCGTGGAGCAGTGCAGTCATTCCCACCACTGTAAATCCAGAACACCTTCCCTGGATTTCGCACAGTGTAAGTTCATTACGATTTATGTGGGGAGGAGAATCAAGGAATTGGCATTGCAGACTCCAGCGGGAGCAGACACCAACGTTCCCAGGTCTGACTTTAAGCAGAAGAAAATCCAAACATACTATCTAGCAATTCTTAGCTCATTTCAAACCAGCAGCCACCAATCATAAGAGGATCATTCATAAAACTCTCCAACAACAGTGTTTTTCATCCCCTCATCATTTAAAATGACCTTTACGTGATGATAACGTCTGCCTTGCTGAGCCTTAATTGCTTAATTAGAGAAGCAGGTTCTCTTAGACAAACATTTTTTTTTAAAACTGCTTTTTTTTTTTTCTTGCAAGTATGCTGTTTTCTTTCATTTTAAGCTCATCAGCAGTATTTTAAAAGCTTTAAAAAGACACTTTCAAGTGGTTATAGTTTGTTAGTTTATTTATTAGCTGTTTGAAGGTTTTGTTTTCTACTCTCTTCCTGAGAGGTATTTACAGCAAAAAAGGAATCTCTCCCATTAGGAATTTCTCGGCCTTTCACTACCACACTTGCATAGCACTTTGCAAAAAATGCTGCTTTTTGTTGAACAGCTGTTACAGGTTTTGGGTGTGCCTGATTTATTTATCATGGGCAAGTTCTTGGGGCTGAGCAAAATATCCTGCACCTGTTTCACATGTGGAGACCAGAGTTTCTGCCCTCGCTGGGAGCTGCTGTAAGCCCTGCTCTGACTGCCGTGTTCTTCTCGAGCTGGCCTTTGGTGGCAGGTTTGGGTTTTTTCCTTTCTTATATCGGGCTTTTGAGCAGTATTAGCTGGTTTTTGTAGTGGTGTTTTTAAGATCTAGTCAATCAATCTATTACTGCAGGGTTGCTTCTGACTGCATGGTTGTTGATAGTTTTAAAGAAGTCGATTGACTCATTTGTTTTGAAAAGCCATATAGGTTTTGCCTTAGGTTGGATTTTTTGGGATAGCATTATTATACTAATGTGTTACACAGAAAGCAGAGGGGATTTGTACTGGTACCGTATTGATGCTGATCGCAGAGATAACTTACACCAAAACAGCATTTCCAAAGTAGGTGTTGGGGCTGGGGTGGCTACACTCATGCAAAAGCCTCTGCCGTAGCCGAGGCAGCGAAGGGAGCGCTTTAGCTGCTGCAAGCAGCCCTGTTACAGAAACAAGAAGAAACACTTACAGTGCTCCAGATCTAAGAAGCAGCCACAGATATTTCTCTCCAGGTATAAAAGTCTCCTTACTGTGTTTTTTCTAAACCAATACCTTGCTGAAAGTAGAAAACATCATGATAAAAAGTAAAAAGGTAAGTGATAAATTACTGAGATGGGAAAAATGGATGAGAAGCCACTTCAGTCAAAACTGGCAATTAAACTGCTTGAACCACTTATGATGGTAAAGTGAGAAAGTTTGGGCTCTCTTCATAAAAGGACCTTGGACTCTTTTTTGGTGTTTTGGATTCCAGAAGGAATTTCAAAGGCAACTTGGCTGCATCTTCCCTTTTTGTTACTGCTTCAATAACATAATGCCTTGAGCCTCTGGTTGTGATTGTGTCCCCATTGCCTTTAGCACAGTACAGGTGAGCAATGAGGAACACTCCTCTCCGCTAAAACCAGCAGCCTGTGTACCTGGGAGGAAGGAAGCACTATCATCGTTACCTGGGGATGCACGAGGGAAAGAAATGTTAGTGGCCATGCTGTGCAGTAAATCTAATGAGTAAAAGGAAGCCCATAGTCATACCATGAAATACTGTATGCAGGAGGTACAGCAAGCAGTGTCCTTCTCTGACACCAATAAGCATGACTTATTTTCAGGACTTTGAAAGTATTTAAGAACTTTGCCTACATTAATTTCAACCTAGGTGCTTTTCAAGCTCTCAGCCATTCTGTCCAGACTACTGTTTTTATCTCTTCGTTAATAAAAATTCAAAGCATGGCAGGAGTTAATTGCAAAAGGTGATACAGCTTCTCTTTGAATAGTTCTGCATGGTATTTTGGGCAGGCTTTCTCTGCTCGAGCTCCAAGCCAGCAAAAAGCCAGGTGGCTGTGTTGGCATGGTGCTGAGCACTACGTAATACATCTGATGGAAAGCAGGGTTTATTAGCTTGGCACCGCGCTTCCTGAATTTCAAGGGGTTTGGATAAGTTCTGGCTCGTGTCCCATTGGGTCAGACTTCCCCCCTTGCTATATGTGCCTAAGGTAACCCTGTGCAACCCTGGTCTTGCTGATTTGCAAAATTCGCATGACCTGTGTAACTTGGGATGTTATACTTGGGTTTTTTTTTGAAAGCTTGTGTCACTTACGTACAGAGAAAGAAGTGAAGAGTACATTTTGAGGTGGGGCGGGAGGTTTGTGCGTGTGGCCAGAAAAAGTACTTGCAAACGGCAAAAATTGATGTTTTCCTAGCAAAGGCCAAAAACACTTAGAAATGATCTATGTATAATATATTTGTTGTAGCCTGGGGTCATAGAGGGATGTGACTTTCAGGAAAAAAATGTATAAAAGTTGCAGTTTTGAAAATATGTATTTTACTTTAGGGCAATTTCAAAGGCTGTTTTATTGTGTCTACATCCACTACTTCACTTATACTTTTCACTTCCCATATATTATTCATTATGTCGTTTTTAATAAGTTTAGGGTCGAGCCATTGTTCTCTGTTAATAGTTTGTTACAAACAACATTGCTTGGATGCAGTGTTGGAGCCTCTCTGAAACGACACGCTGTGATTATTGAGGTGCAATCCAGGTAACAGGCAGAACAAAGTCCTTTTGTGAGGTTTGGGTTTCTTCCTCCATTTCAGAGTTTCTCTTTTTTACCTAATTCCACTCCAAGCCTCAGTAACAGTTAGGTCATGTAGCTGTGCCATCACAGTTCCTTGTGAGGAAGGTTCAGAAGCGAGATAAAAGAGTTGCAAAGCAGAGCGGAAGGAGCCAAACTATCTGGATTCAGTTTCTGCCCACACTATTAAGGCAAATAAATATAAATCAGGGAAAGGTGCATCTGCAAACACACACAAAGGCACAAGCCATGTGTGGGATGGAGAAGAAATGATGCTTGCATTGCCAGAAGGAAGTATTATCTGCAACAGGTCTCCATAAAAGCATTTTTTATTGAGTAGCCATAGAAAACTAGGGCACTGCCTAACATTCAACATGTGGCTAGAGTCTATCAAGCCTACTGAAAAATGTTCTTTTTCTTAAAATTAAGCACAATCTGATTTACTTTGTTAAATCCTGACCTTCCTTATGCAATTTAGATCTCAAAAATAATCCTTTTTTTTTTTTTTCCCCACCCTAAGTGCAAGAGGAGCTTCTGGCGAGGAGCTGAGCGGCACAGCTTTGCGTGTGGCTGGGTGCCCTCCGTCCTGCTTGGCCCTGGCGTGAGGAACGCCTTCGCAGGGGGGACAGTAAAGCCCGTTGCATATAATATGCTTTGCTAAGGCAGTGTTGTTGGCTTTATTCTCCTCATTTCTCTGCCTTCCTCTTTGCCTTTCGACCCTGAAACACATGTAAAAGTTCATATTTAATTCAGCCCACCTTTGTAATAAATTAATTTCTGAGAAAAACTTGACCGAACTGCATTACAAAGGAACTTGGTCTGTGCAGCATGTGAGCATTATCGGGTTACATCATCATCATCAACAGTCATTTTGGTGTTTAAACAAAAGAGAAAATATTTTTCTATGTCATAAGGAATGTTTCTGAGACCATAATATCCTATTAAGGCAAAAGAGGGCTGGCGAAAAAGTCTGTTTGATTGGATCTGTGATCTGCCAATTGCTAATGAAGGGAAAGGGAAAGGCAGGAGCAACAGAGTTGGAAATCAACTAGAATTTCTTTCTTTTACTGCTTGTATAAGACCACTCTCTGTAGCTTCAGCGGTGGAATTCATTACTGGGGATAAGAACAGAGATTAGGTTAAAAGAGCTTAGACCTTATTCACAATGGAGTGCTTTCACTCACTCCTTTCAGGTTTGAAATTTTCTGACTGTATACAGTGAGTGATATATTATTATAATAGTTTTTATTACAGTAGTGGCCAAAGGCAACAGAAGCATCCATTTTGCTGGATACTTTACGTACATTAAAAAACAATCTGTGGACAAAATATCCATAGGATTTTATTTCTCTCGTGTTTCTTTTTCTTTTTTAAAGGAGTATCTGGTTTATGGTTGCAGTTTTGAAAACTGTTACCTCGTTGAGCACTTTAGACTAAGCATGAGTCAAAGACAACCTCTTTTTTTATAACTCAACCTTCCAAAGTCTGCTATAAATGCAAGTAGCAAAGAGATGCCCCAATGTTAAGATGCTGATACTCACATAGTATAGAAAGTGCCAGTGTAATATGTGTGAAATGACTTTATCACAGGCCATTTTGTAGGTTCTCTTTGAAAGAGACAGTTTCCCCAAGTAAAAATGTGTAAACTGTATGCAAAATTGAGACATTTAAAAGAAAAAGGGAAAAGAGCAAAACTAAATACAGTTGCAGTTAATGTACTTTTGTTCCTTTCAAGCTTTTTGCTACACTTTTCTTAGTTGAACAAAGGAACCAAAGTGAAGTTCTTGTCTGTTGACTCTGCATTCTGCAAACCAAAACCAGGTGAGCCCCGGTCGAGAATTTCCTGTGCTCTGCCTGCTTGCCCTTTTGGCAAATACAGAACTTAGTTTTAAGCTCCAGTTGAAGATTTGCTGAGGACCAGGGCCTGATCCTTTTCTCATATTTTCCCATGAAGGAGCTTGTCTGAACTCAGACAATTCGCTCCTGACTACAAGTGAGAGCAGAATTGGGACATATGGCACTATATCAAAAGATCTATTAGATCTCTCAATAAAACGAACACATCTTTTGAAGTTGTTTAGCTGTTTCTAGAGCAAAGCAAGAACTTCAGAGAGAACACTTTGACTATTGGGCGAAAAGGAATCCTTTTTTGACTCTTCTCCCTGCCCTGCCACCCTCTTCCCTTTCCTCTTTTCCCTGTTTGACTTTTCTGTTAAAATTTTTCCGAAGGAACCTTTAAAGTCAGGTCGACAGTAAAACCTTCTGCCAGCATAGTAATTTTGGTTAAGGGTGTCATTCTTTTTTTTATAGCACTTCTATATTGGCATAACCTTCAGCATAGGTTTAGCTGTACTAAAAAAAAAAAAAGGTGATTTTGCTGATGCAGCTTATTTCATTGGGGGAGCTAGTAAAAACTTAACTGCTAAAAATGGTCTTTTGGCAGGACAGGCTGCATCTGTATTGGTGGGGCTTGCTGGTGTAGCTGTGTCTGTAAAATGTAGGGTTGGCCAACAACTTAACCCTCAAAAGTAGTCCTGTTGAAATGTGCTTTCTTTGAACTTATTTGGCCTCCATATGCTGAAGAAAGGATGGTTGTAGCATAGTAAATTCACAAGACTAAAACAAGCCTTATAGTGATTAAATTCAACTCCCTAAGCATAACTTGGGCAACTCCCCAGCTTGACTTATGTAACTTAATCTCATCTGGTAAAAAGTATAGCTGTGCTAGATGGAAAACCCATGGCTGTGGCTCTGACTCTCTCCCCCTTTCTTTGATGATAATATCGTCATGAAGACATTATTCTAATATGCCTCAACTTCTGTGTGAAACAAATATCCTACTATCTGTCTGAGTATTGTAGAGGTTCAGGAGCCTGACTACAAGGCATTTTGACCTTTTGGTACATAAGGGGTATGAACAGTGCTGTTAATACCAGTTTAAGAGGGCTCTCTGGCCAGTTTGTACTTGTGAAACTGTAGCACCACTTACTGGTTTGGCTGGAGAAATTCCAGCCGGCGAACTCAGGAAATGTTGTTTAGCTTCTGCTGTCATCATAACTATTTCCCGAGAGCTGCAAAGATGTACGCCTTCCTTACCCTGCTTACTGTAGCCCAAAGGATCAAAGATAAGGATTATAATGGTTATGTTCAAGCAGAGGAGCTGTTGATTGGGATTTATCCTTTTAAATATGTGTAAGTCATAGAAAGCTTTGCAGTCAGAAATATTGACTTCATTGATCCATGCCAAGAGCAGAAGAAACCCATGTGGGCTGAAGTGGAAAGGCTGTGCGAGATGGTTATAATAAAGATGTTATCTGATAAATAAGATATTGCTTTATTCCTGACCAAGGAAAATTAGAAGTCCAGGCTTTAAGTACACCGGTCAGTTCATGCCAAGTTAACTCTGGCAGCATTAGTCTTCTGTGATCAATATTCAGTATCAGGACCTTGTGTTCCTGTTTCTGGTCAAATGAGACAGCTACACAGGTCCCAGTTCTGCATTGTTTATGGGTTTTACAAGGAGAACGTCCCAATGAATCAACTTCAGGAGCATAATGAACTATAAATGTGGAGAACATCACCTTCATCACTCAGGATAAAGTGAATGTAGTGTAGGTCATGATATTGCCTTTGGAAACAGCTAAAATCCCCCGTCTGATTAGCTGAGATTGCAGAGGCTGACAAGGGAGGCAAGTGGGGTTAAAGGTGTTCAACGTCAGTGGAGAGTGAATTGTCACAAGCGGGGCCATCCCTTAAGAGCGGTTGGAGAGTCTGAAAGTATCAGTTCATGTGAACAAACAAACAAGAAATCCTAAAGGAACAATAGAGCCGCTGCTGCGGGCAGGACAGTCGGCTCCGAGGCTTCCTCAGGATACAGAGATACATTAACATGTGGACCGAAGAGATGCTATTTCAGAGGGGGATGTTGTACTCTTGGGTCTGGGTCTTTTGCCCCATCTGGAGCAATATCAGCTTATCAGCCTGTGACTACAAAGTAGAGGAAAGAGGGAACTATCTGAAAAATATGTCTCCTGGTATCATAGAGACTATCGCGGACTCAGAAAGAGGGTCAGTTTAAAACCACTCTGCCCATTATCCATTTTCTCCTTCGTTGGCGACAAGGCTGTTCTGCCCAGCCCGTGTAGGAAAAAGCCCACCCCATATCTGCAAATGGCCCTCTCCTTTAAAAACACGAACTTCTGTGTTTTCTGCAGTACATCCTCAGTCATCCTCCTGCCTTAAACTTTTGAACCCTGTTAGCAAGCGCGCCGTGGGCAGAGAAAGGGGGGAGTCCTCACCCCCATGGAAAAAAAAAAAACCCGATCTGAAGAATTCTCAAGGGGACAATTGAGCACTATCAAACACAACTGCAGTAATACTTTACTGTCTGCTGCAGATATTGAGCCCTCATTGCAGTAATTGTCACGGTGACAGAGCTGGGAACACTTGCTGTAATTAGGACAGTTGTTTTGTCATGTGTAACGATCTGAAGAGAAGCAAGGAAAAGAGGCGAATGAGCACTAATCTGCTATAGTGTAGTGAAGGAGAACCATGCACGCACACACAAAATACAGCACGGCTCCTAATATATTGTAAATTCAGATGAGCAGGCATTTTGAGAAGGTGAGGAAATAAATGTTAAAACAATACATCTATTCAGGGGAATTTATGCTCTCTCAGGTGTCTGACTGTATCTGGAATAGTAAGTGCAGATGTTTTTCTGTAGAGATTTTTTTGAAGGTGATGCTGGGGATATCTTAAAAAAAAAAAAAAAATCCTCGACCCAAACCATGTGTGCACATATACGTGTGTATATATATATTTAAGCAAACTTCTGCAGGTGGTGTGTATCTTCCTCCAGTTTGCTGCAACAGCAGTTGGAGAACATGCAGCACAAAATTAAGAAAGCCGGACGGACACCCAACTGCATAACGTGTTTAAAACTACCATCCAAACTATTTTAATTTCTCTTAAGTAACCACTTCCGCCTCCTACTTTTTTCCATTTCTTGTATGTAGACCAGTATTAAAAATAAGCACTATCTTTTTTTGTTGTGCTCCAAATTACCTTCTATTCTGACTCAGTAAGCCTGTAATGGCTGTTATGGTTGAGTTTTATCTGATGACAAACATTGCCCATGTATCAAAAACTCTTGGGAAACCGGGCTATAGTTCTGGATTTGTCAGACCCAGAGCTGCAGGGTATCAAATACCTCTTGGGTATTAAGGAGGTAAGCATTAAGCATAGAAAACAAGACTGTACTATGGATTTCTACAAAATTAAGATAATTTTGAAGCCAATCACCTCTTAGTCAGATAAGCTGCCTCTCCCTCAATGTCTGACAGGTAACATTCCTGTATCAATCACATAATTTACTTACCTCAAATTACCTGTAGGTAGCTCAAAACGCTGCTGAGAAGGTAAAGGCGGAATCAATTTATTTGGTAATTATGACCCCCATTTGGTGTAAACCTCATCTCTACAGATTTCTATTGCTGTATGGGGTACACTTAGATAACTGCAAGACTGTTCAAACAAGAATTGCACTAACAATAGCTAGAGACAGTAGTATAAATTTTGCTGATTGAAAATTTCCCACATAAAGCATTTTTCTATGAGAAATTGGACTTTCAACTATTTTTTTTTCTGCTTTCCACAAAAATTTTGACATTTTATTTCACAGCTGGAAAGATCTTGAGGTGAATAACACTTGCCATTTAGTGTTCTTTTTTAGTGTTAAGCTAAATTTAGCATTCATATTTTCAGTTATTTTTTAGCTTTCCAGTTCTCACTTTTCAATGAAATCTTTCCTTCACTACTGAAGTCAGAGTTTTACCATATACTTCGGTAGAACCAAGATTTCACTTGTAATGCTTTACTACATGAATTCATTCTTGTAAGGATCATAAATGTCCCTTAGAGGTTATCAACCTGTAACCTGTATTTTAAAAAGGCTTCAGGGATGACTTGGGGAACAACAGACCACTTAGTCTGATCTTGATTCCGAGTAAAACATAATGATTAACCCAGAACTCTATTAACAAAGAATTAGAGGGTAAAATACAATTAATGACAGCCAGCAGGGTTTCAAGGAATATAAATCTTGTCAAATAAACATACTGTCTTTTTGACAGGATTCCATATCTACTTGGGAAAGGTAGCTGGGATGATATAATATATCTGGATCTCTCTAGGGCATTTGACTTAGTCCACCCGATGTTTTGCCTCATTAGGTATTTAAACGTGTGTTAGATGTTTTAAATACTGGCTCACCAGTGGATCTCTGTGTTGTTAATAGGAGATGCTGATGAAATTCTTCCCCTTTCTAAATTGTGTTGGCTACATAATATTTCTACCAGTGATCCAAGCAATGATGTAAAATGCATTTGGTAAAGGCTGCAAGGTGACACGGGACTTGACGGAGCAGTGAATAACGAGCAGAAAAAGTTGCTACGTTGGAGCAAAATGAATCTGCAGGTTAAGGGGTTTCAGTCCAACAGAATTCATTTTAATACAGTCAGATATAAAGAAAAGCCTGCAGGAACAAAGAATACAGGTATGGGTTATATCTAGTTGTGTCTTGGAGTAGCTATACAGATAGGCACCTCAATCAAGCTCATAGTGCAGTGCTACAGGGGAAAAAAACCCACCCTATTCTGTGTAAATAAAATCAATAATAAATTAACTAAACAAACAAAAAAAGAATAAAGCAAATAAAGGGAGAAGATTTTATTCTTATATGCAGCTTTAATTGGGTCAGAGTGTGAAATGTCCATGTTTCAAGAATATGTGGACATATTCTAAAGAAAAGTTAGAAGAGGTCAGCAGAAATGACCTGAAGGCTGGAAATCCACCCTTGTGCTGTGAAGTTTAAAGAACTTGACATATTCAGCTTATCAAAAATACTGAAAGATGCTTTGATTGCTGTGTGTAGGCATCCTTACGTGAGAGCCGGTTTCTTAGTCTAGCTGAGAAAGCATATTTAGCTGAATATTTATGTTGACCAAATTTAGCAGTAAAATAATAACATTATATTAAAATAAGACACAGTTCCTAGTTGTGAAGGTGATGGAAGCGCACAACAGTTTCTCAAGTGCACTCCTGAGTGCTTTCTTTTCTTCAAAACAGGATTAACTGCCCTTGTGAAGCATATATATAAAATCAAGCTAGATTATAGGGAAATTTTATTGCAAAGACACACTTTAGAACTGGTATATTTTGTGTACTTACATATGTGTGTGTGTCTAAAGGAGCTTTTGCATGTTTATGCATGACGAAGCAACACAGCTCATTTATGTGAACATTAATTAGTGTTTGTTTCATACAAGGATATTAATGGGTGAGATTAGGTGGCTTGTTCAACTAGACAACCAAATAATCCTATACATTTTCCGTCTGTATAAAGCCCTTCTCTTCACTTTAAACTAGCTCAGTAAATGAATATATTGATGGTGACTCTCTGGTCAGGCGGTTAGGTATTTTTTTTTCTACTCAGTGTCTTGAGTATTTGTTTCATTAATTTGAAAATAATTTTAATTTCTGTGGTCATTTTTTAAAAAAATGCTTTCATTAGAATTTCCAATGAAAACATTTTATTTCTCAGAGTTGGTTTTTTTTCTCAACACTAGACTTTCGAGATTTGAATGTTTAGGACCTTTCTTATGTAAAAAAACTTCTACAGCAAGCAGATATATTTCTACTGAAAGATTACTTTTTAGTTAAAAATCTAATTTCCACTAAAAAAGGAGAAAAAAAGTTTTCAAACAAGAAAAAATATCAGACAGCTTCGGTGTCCTGCATCAGTATCTGAACCTTGCCAGCACTTCTGTAAGAGAAAGGATTGACAAAATAATTCATTAACAGGAATGTTCTCCTCACGGAGGGGATTGAATAGCTGCATGAGAAACTTTAAAGCCTCCTTTGTGTATCCAAACAGAAACACGGCTCAAAGAAACAAGCATCTACAGTGGTTCGGAGTGCCGTGAACTCTGGGCTATTTGTGGATTGGCTTTGAGAGAAGTTGCTCTTGATTTAAGAGTGCATCCTAATACACCGGCAGACTGGAGACTGGCAAGGGAGAAAATAGTGAGGAGAGTTTGCCTGGCAACAAAGGTATAGCAATTTGCTCCAGCGTTGTTGTGAAAAGAAGATGCTTTTGTGAGTAGAGAGACATGTGATAAATGTAGCATGAAAGCGCCGCGGAAGTAATTGTTCTCCTGAACTCAGCTCTGGTCTGCTCTGACTTGCGGTGGTCAAGGTCTGAAACGAAGAGATCTGTTCCAAGTCTTGCATTTAACAAAACGACTTAAGAGACTTCCTTCCCTGCAAATATACCCCTTGCCTGCGTCTGCAGTTACTGCAATTGGGCTGAGGCCCGAGGATTTTTGCGTTGGTGAAGAAAAATGCAGCAGAGCGGAGGCTTTGAACAAGGGTCTGTTTTACCAGTTTGTAAGACAGGGATTTTGGTAAATCCAGTTGGGTGCAATGTCATCCATGGCTCTGTATGCCGACTGGATTCAACATCAACATTTGTTCTCAGTATCACTCCACTTTTTGGGACATCTTCATTTGTGGTGCCTGTGCCATGCTGGAAACCTGTCAGTCATTTCTGATGCTTTTTTATCAGCTTCCCCTGTGCATTTGAGAGTGACAGTAGGTCCACAGCATTTACCAGTCACCTGGGGCTGCTCTGATCCTTGCCCAGAAAATATTTATGCCAACATTCCCGCTTGGACCGGTACCTGCTGCCCCCTTCGCTGTTTGTCCACCGTGCAGTTTGTCATTACACCAAACGATGAGCTCTTTGGGATACAAATGGTCTTCAGGTCACTCCCTGAATACCAATTTGCAATGCAAACTCGCGGGCCGCCTTCGCTGCCGAGAGCGGTAGCTGGTGCGGTGTGCGCCCGCCCGCCGCGGCACTGCGTAGGCTCTGGCAATCAGCAACCCGGGTCTTATTAAGAAGCAGTGGATTTTCCTTAAACTCTGATTAACCAATTATGTTTGTTCTGATTTAAATTCTTCTGTCATATATTTCACCATAGGACAGAGCAGTCTACTGAATTTAAAGAGGACTGCCACAGTTGTGTAAATGAATGAGATGTTTTCTTAAAATAACTATTTATACATGTAAATCTCTCTCTGGATCTTCTAAACACTTCGCATCTCTCCCTCTAACTCATGCAGTGGCATCTCTCTCTGTCATGCACGTCACATATAACCAGATTGTAAAATCCAAAGAGCAGAGGGCATGTCTCTCTCCCTTTTGTACAATGCCATGTAGTGGCTGGAAGGATGAGGGAGAGAGAATATTTTTCTGCCAGGGACACAACAAATTAAAAAGGCTTCTGCCTAATAGAAATTAAATTTGAGACATTATGTTTATTTTGAAACAGCCAAGTTAGTATTTATCTGAAATTGGTTTTAGAAAATTGGTTATTTTTTTCTGTTAGAAAGTACAGTTTCAGCCCAAACAAATATTATCAGGTAATAACTTTACTGGAAATTTCTGGTTTTCAATTTCTGTTTGGCAGTATGGGTTCAATGCAGTTTTGGAGGAAAAAAACTGCAGTTGTTAAAACCGCAATGAAATGAAAACTTGTAATATGAAATAAAACATTAAATTTATGTGGCATTTCCTATGCACTTTTAAATGACAAATACAAATTTTCATTTTTTTCAGAGAGTAAAAAAATGAGGAAAATAGAAATTAACTTGGAAGATTTAATTGTTGCTAGTAAATATTTAAGTTAACTGGAAGAGGTATGAACATTTGTAACTGTAAGTTGGTAAATTGTTCATGCAACAAAACAAAACGGCTAATAAGAAAAGCTAATATCCATACCTTTCACTTATCTCATCTCAGTATAAAATATTTTCCATATTGTCTGGCTTTCAAACTTATTTTCCCAGGTTGGGAATAAAATAAAATAATCTGTACAAGGCAAATGCTCTGATGCAGTTTGCTGCTACATAGTTAAAGCCTCCAAGTGAGGCACCTGTGGATATATGTTTAGCTGTCTGCCTTTCATGGAAATCATTAGGTGGCCTGGGAGGGAAGACAAATGGCACATTAGGGCTCCCGGGAAGCTGGCAGGTACCTGTAAGGGACATGGTGTCCACCATTGCGTTTGGCGAAAAGAAGAGGTGTTTTATGTTGTGGCAGATGGTGAGGGTAGCTCTTGTTTTTATCCCCTGGGGAAAAGGATGGGAGAATGGAGCAGAAGACTCGGAATAAAGGGTTTTTTAGGAGGGGCACCATTGCACCTATGTGGTGGACAGGGCTGGCAGAACATGGCTGGTCTGGCCCTGGAGATGTGGAGGTGCCCCGTGTGGGGTGGCACCAGCGGGGTCATTGTCACCTGTGAGTGCATCTTAAGGGCTCTGGGAAGGCAGGTACCTGCTGCTGCAGATCAGCAAAGGAGATGGCTTGCAGCTGCTGACCCTGATCGTGTAGAAATATCTGAACAAAGATGAATCTCTACAACCACTCTCATAATGCTGTCAGTGCTATAAACGGCGTTTGTGTGGCCACTACCCCTCAAGATACAAATGACCCATCTCTTGCTTGCAAAAACTATCAATTAACGTACCATCCTTCATCAGGATAGGTGGCAGATTTGGGTTTAATTCTATATTTTCATCAGAAAGGATCTCTGATTCCGATGTACGTTAAAGCCGGAAAGCTAATTTTTGAGGGATTGTGATTGAAACTTATTTTAGCTTTATATTTTTCCTCCTATCGTGAAGGAAAGTGGAAATAAATGAGCTTGATTCACCATTCAATTATGTTAATTTATAGCCCTATAACCCCAGCAGTCATACTGACATATAAATGATGAAACAGAGCATATGACCAGATCCCTATTACTACAAAAAAAGTGTTAAGCCAAGGGTGAGTGAAAATTTGGGAGACCAGTAGTGTACAGATGGAAAAGTGCAGTTTGCCTGCAGAACTGGAAAGTATTCCATCAAGGTATTTAATGATGATGGTTTCTGGAATTAACACTGATGTCTCGTTTTGAGGAAAAGTTTCTAGTTATTTTATTAAAAATTAAAAAAAAGAAAACCACTGTAAACCAAACCTATACATTTAATTTCAGGACGAGCTGGATGATTCATAGAAATCAACATAGATACTGTTTCTTTCCATTTTCATGAGCTTAACTTTTTTCTTTTTGAGTCAGCCCAAAATGGAAGATAATGATAATAATTTAGACACTGAATGAAACATGTGCATATCTCTACTTAGATAATATTTATTCCAGAACTCGTATCACTGCCTTCAGTGAAACTGTATCATGACTAGATTTGGCCTGTAATTATTAAACTGTTAAGCCCAGTCACATAAAGAAATCTGAGAGATGCTATTACCAGGTAGCTGTCATTAGGGCAGAGTCAATTTTCTGTCTCGTGCCATGAAATTTCTTTAGGTTCTCGATAAATATAAAAGTGTTTGTGGGCAAGGTGGGATGTGGGGAAGTCAGAACAGCTGAAGTGCGGTGTGGTTTGGTGAGCTCAGCAAGCAGAGGCGTCACCCACACACACAGTAGCATCCTGCGGCTTAGGTCACTGATGATGAAACAAATTCATTACTTTGCATTCATTTCCCATTGCAATCTTGAACTGGGCATCGGGCTCGTGCTGGGGAGCTGAGGTGGGGCTCTCCCGCGTGGGCTCTGCGCGCACACGCTGCCGCGTTCGAGAGGACTAAAGCCTCTGTCAGTTTATCTTTAGTCCTCTTGTCTCTGAGCTAGTGAGCAGATCTAACGTAATCTTAAAGCTTGTTTGCTCTGGGACTCGAGTTTTTCTTTCAAATGATAAAAATCTCTTTTTTCTAGCTCCAGTGAAAACAGATTTCAGAAAGTTGTAAGGCCAGCCAAGTGTGCAGAAGTAGACTCTGGCTCCTACTCACTTGCTGGCATTTTTTTACTATATTGGAACCTGTTATATTAAAATGGAGTCCTGAGGGCATTGGAAGCTACAGTATGTATCTTTGGGGAGGAGATCTGGCAACTTCGAATTCTCAGGCAGGATTTACAAAAGCTACAATAAACCAAAGAAAAGCTCATTAAAGCCGTACTGAAATTTTTCTTGTTCACAGTAACCCCTTTCTCAGTCCTCTGGTGTTTTAACTATGATCAATAAACTGAATTTTGTAGCCAGGGAGAGAAACAAATAGCCAAGGGACAGGTTAGATATGGAAATGCTCATGTACAATGTGTGATTGTTCCCACAAGTACTCAAGTGAGCACACAACTGCTTGTTTTGCACCTATATCGATAAATGCGTGTGTTTGCACACCCATTTGCCATGTACTGTGTGCATAGCATCTTTCTATAGATAAAATTTATTTCACACAACACATTTTTCTGTTGAACAGTATTTTGGGCTGCACATCATGTTAAGCTCAGGTTATTGTTCTGTAACTAGAAAATATCATAACAAGGTGATTTCCACCTTGTCCTTGTAAGTAACAAAAAGAAAGGTGAGAGGTGCCAGAAAGTAAATTTGCACTTTCAAAGTGAGGTTTTTTTGAATTTCCAAAGTGGCTTAAAACTAAAGTCTTACATATTGACACACAGCTTGCAGACTTCTTTTGTGCTGGGTGGTCCCTTTCTTGTCCCCATTGCTATCCATGGCAGTAGGACAACACCATCTTGCTGGGCGGTGGAGATGAGGTGCACCAGAGGACAGTAACTTCTCAGTACCACACAGATGATCTTCAACAACTGCCTGAGTGCTCAAGAGCTCTGCCAGCCACTGCCTCATGCTTTCAAAGAAGATGGGCACAATTTCAAAGCTACCGGCTTTGATAGCCCCGTTTTAGGCAAGTAAATGCAAGTGAGATGGTCATTAGAAAGCTTGACGGTCCATAACTGTCCCCGACCTGTGGGCCCTGAGAGAGCACAGGAGGTGCAAACCAAGTCACCAAAAGTTAGCAGGTTTTCTCATGAAAGAAAGTATGTAATTTTTCTTAATCCTCCCTGGACCTAATATCTGATAGTGCATCTAATAAAGCCTATAAGTAGTATTTTATGAAGCTACAGTTCCCTCCCCAGCTCACCAGGGATCATTTTTCTCTTTGAAAAACAGCTCATCATTAGGAATCAAAGATGTTTGATATACAAAATAATTTCCCAAATTAGGGTTTGTCAAATGTAGGTTTGCAAATCTCTGCTTTTTTTTTTTCCCCCCCTCCTTCTCTCTGTCTCTCTCACTCTTCCCTTTAGGTTGATTTTTATCTTGCAACTAGAGGCAAAATAAAATTGTTCCACCCTTTCCCCTCCTTCCACCCCTCCCTCTGCCTTTCCTTATCTTACCCCCTCTTCTCGACAGTAGCTCAGCCACCGCGGCACCCCCACCAGAGCTGTACCCCAAGGGCAGCCGCATTATCCTCAGCGCATCCAGCAAAAGCTTCATTAAATTGAGCTACCTTTGTGGTGCCCACCGGACACTGGCGGCGGTCCCCAGGGCTCCCGGCAGGGCGAGAGAGCTGGTGGCGGAGCGGAGCGAGAGGGGGATGCGAGTGGCTCTCCCTCCGCCGAGTGCCAGCAAACAGTTAACGGTTTAATACTTTACAAAAAAGTCAAGACAGACTTGTGATTCTTGATGTTAATGAAGGTGTCACACATTGTCTAGAGAAAGTTGTGCCTGGCAATCTTCCTTTTTTCGGATGCCTACACCACTGACATTTCATCTCGCATTCAAAGAGCACTACCTTAATGAAATGCATAATTAACATATTCTAATTGTGCTGAGCGCTGTGATGATTTTGACAGAACTCACTTTCCATGTCTAATTTGATGCTAATTTAATCTGTTCCTCTCCCGCTGACATGACCTTTCTTGATTGAGTTTCACTGAGGAAATTTTTTGATGGATTGATTTATCAGCATTGCGGAGACAACAAAGGCTCAGGGTGCATGACAGAGAACGGAGCGGGAATGGCCCTCCAACGCCTGCACGCTCTGAACTTTCCGGCTGCAATGTCCTCTTTCCAGAGACTGCTTGTCTGATCTACTGATGGAATTCAAGAAATGTGACATCTGTGTGTGGGTTTGATCTCTGCGATAAATACAGTAAATATCTTATTGTGCCTGTGAATCCCTTGGAAGGAAAACTTCTCCCTTTCCTGCCGCTGTTCCGTAGGATGTGGCGTGGGCCACCGAGTAGCAAAGCAGTGCCAGCAAGGGCAGGCGCTCGCTACGCTTCTGCCCTCCGGCAAGCACCCCGCATTTTTGCACCCCTTTTAATTAGCCTGGTCATTACTGGCCATCAGCAAAACGAAAAATGCAGTGAAATGGGCATGGAAGATATATCACAAAATCCAAGCTCCTTATTAGGTTGCTTCATCGAACTTTCTCTAGTGCTTACTTAGACGTCTGTGTTTAATACCCAGTATGTGCATTTTAAAACATACAAACACATATACACACACATTATCTGTACAGATATGTATAAATAATTTATGGATTGTGTATGTATGATTATACCCTCATTCAAACATTGTTGAGAAGGTTTAATAATCCTCCTAACGTTGTGAAATATATTAGGTGCATCTCACAATGCAGAATGGGAGTGTGTGCTTGTGGGAACACACAGGTGTGCAGCAAATCTCATATGGAAATATCAAATTTTTTTCAGTTGTTCCACAAAACTTCCCTTCTGTCTGAGGTGGCCCATATCTATTGCTTCCTAACGTGACCACTTCTTCCTACCCTCGCAGTGTACCTAGCTTATTATACAGGGTTCTGTGTCTTAAAAAAAAAAAAAAAAAAAGTCCTTCCTGACCCTCACAGTGGTCTCTGTTATACCCTGAAGCATGAGACTTCAGTTATCTTTGCATGTTACACTACAGCTGTTGCTGGTCATAAACTTAGAGTTCCTTGCACTGCATTAGCATGCGCGTTTTTGCTGCTTTGGAAAAAGCAGAGATAGCATCTCACTTAGAGATCATAATAATATTTAATTGACAACAATGTTGAAATGAATGTTATAAACACCAGTAACATAAATTCTTAATTTTTTTGTTTTAATGTTTCATCTTGCTGCAGATTTCTTTTAAGGAGTAAAGATGTGCATGTTCACTTTCTTTAGGAGTTGATGGAATAGTTTAGTTTTAAAAAGGACTTGTGGACAAAAGTCCCAGATTTTTTCTTATCAGTGTGTAAGCTATGCTGAGCAAACAATAGATGCTTAAGGAGAAGGGGAAAGCAGGTCCAGAAAGCAGAGAGAGCTGTCGACTCTCACACTGGGGCTGTGAACGGTGCGTGTACCACACTCGCGTGTCACCACGTGGCCCTGTGCGTTTCTGTTTAGTTTGTGATCTGAGAACTGGTTCAAGAAGGACTCGCTTTCTATGAGCTCTGCAGAAAAGCACAATGCCCGTCTTGCAACGTAGCGCAGCAGCAAGCGCGGGGTGGTGGTTAAACACACAGCCCACCCCAAATGGCGCTCTCCAGGAGCGGGCTGTGCCGGCCGGCCCCGCGCCTCGCGCTCCAGCCTGCAGCCCCACACGTGTGCGGAGGCCGAACAAGTGGTCCTCATCCCTCTTCTGACAGACAAACTGAAGGCTGAACCCAAACCTGCTCAGACTAGAGCTGGATTTACTGATGCTCGGGAATCCTACCCATCTACACCAGGACTGAATTTGGTTCTCAAGTGGATGATTTTTTTAAATATTTTTTTTTTTCTAATTTTTGAAAAGGAAATTCATTTTGCAATAGAGTCTTTCCTGTCTTGATTTCAGTTCTTTGCCAGAGGAAGGGCCAATGCTGATTAACTCACAGATCCCCTGCTCTGAGAGAAAAAAACCCTGAAAGATTTGGCACTTGTGTATACGTTCTGGCTAAGTCTGTTGGGCAGCTGCATACCAAAATGTGTAAACCACGTTATAACTGTGAAACTATGAGTCATTCAGTGTTATTTACCATTGATACTGGCAGGCAGCCTGATCTGTTACTGTAATTATGTCTCTGTCTCTACCAGTGAGATCAAAAGTACAGAAATTCCAAGTAATAGGACTACAACTGTATTAGTAGGGTGAAACTCTGAGCATCTGGATCGGAGAAAAAGATATTGAGTGCACAGTTCTACAAGAGATCAAAGAGGCAACTAAATCTAATAAAACAGTAATAATTGGTAAGCTCACTTCCAACATATGGAACATCAGAATTTGGTATTAAAATGTTATTTCTTAAGAACTTTAAAAAATTGGAGCAGATAGTTTGAGGACATACAAGACTTGTGTGTATTTTGCTCTAGGCACAGTATTTCTGAAAAGAAATCCAATGCCTTCATCCATATTTAGGAGACTAATTTAAGAACAATATATTAAAAAAAAAAAAAAAAAAGAAAGAATAAAAAGAGAGAAAAAAGCCTGTGTCATCCTAAAGAAATTCTATCTCATTCGGATATTTTCAGCTGTGGTCACCTGGGTGCTTCTGGTTATTTTACTGATGAAACCAATTGGAAAGAAGGGGAGTGGAATTGAGTTTGCAGCCATGCCTGTTCATCAAATGCTCTTTTTCATTAGAACAGTTCACTTCAATAAAATCCTGGGCACTTTTGATAAGACAGTATTCAAGGAACAAAGCTGTTAGGAAATGACTTGCTCATAAGTTCCAGCAATAATTTTTGGCCTTAGAATATTACTTGGTGTTTTTCATTGTCAGTTGAAAATGAAAATGTAGCATTTCAATTGTAACCCATTAGAAATGTAGCAAGGCACACCGTTCTGTGCAGTTGATCTACAAATTGCACCAGAATACTTCTGTGAACTTTTGATCTGCCAGTACTCATGGGGGAAAAAAAACAACAACATTCCAAGAAAATGCCTATTAATTTGAATGATTGAATATTCAAGGAGAAGGTTTTTCCTTATCAAGGTTTCTACAGAAGGAAAGTGAAAATTAGTAAAATGTGTTTAATATAAATAGAACTTGACTACTGTACGAAGGAAAGTTTTTTAGCATCGAATGCTTTGCAGATGGGTGCGTCTTATTGCAAAATGGCTGAGGACAGAAATATTTGGAACAAGGAAAGGAAAAATTTAAGGTATAGATATAGATAGATGCAGTGAGTCATTCTGTCATAACTGCATCCATATTTTGGTATCTCCATTGTTCAGATTTGTTTCTGATGGAACTATAAAAGCTATGATTTATATTTGTGGAAAAGTTATTTAGTATGTAGGCCTTGCACAATATGGTTTGTGAGAGAATGAGTTTGGAAAGGCACACTGGTAGCTGGGTAAAATGCTGGTTAAAAATACCCAGAAACGTGGCATCTCTTTCAGTGGACTGTGGTGCTATTTGCATTAGTGTTTAGTATTGTCTATTTTTTGATCAGCTCTCTGACATCTTAGGAATGATAGTTATGACTCATATAACCTCAATTCTTGTTCTAAGAGAACATCATAGGAAATATTTCTACAGTAGCCCTAAGGGATATATGGTAAAGCGTAGTTTGTGGATTCATTACGGGAGAGTGGCTTCCCATCAGGTGATGGGTTTATCAAATATTAAAACACTTTGTATTCTTCTTTCTTCCAAAATTGAAAAAGCATCTAGGAAAACCATTTTGGCCTTGAATCTGGTCAGGTCTGCCCTTTATTTTGGAGTATTTTGAAGAATTAACTCACAGCTCTTTATTCATGTCAAGGAAAGAACGTTAGTAAGATAGGATCATGTGAGCTGCGCGTTTGGACTTAAACGAAGAATTCAACCCCACATCTATAAAAATGAGCTGTATATGTACATTCTCCATAGCCCTTGAACTTCAAAAGCAAAGGGAGCAGCTGTCTGTATCTGTGATTGTTGTCACTATCCCCCAGAACTGCCACTTTTGAGAAACCCATGACCATATAGACACACACACACACACACAATGTGTTACATGTATATATATTAAATTCCACTCCCAGCTATGGAATCAACAACAAAACAAACAAACAAAAAACTTGCAATGCCAAAATATCTAAAGCAAGCCTTTTTTCTGAGGAAATATTATTGAGGTGCTGAACAACATTTGATCACTTGCAACCCTTTCAACTGACGTTCTATTATTCACATGTCTCTTTCATTATGCAACAGATGGTGAGTCCTGTCGCTGATTTTTTTCTTCAGATTCACAAAACTTCAATGGATTGTAATATGACCCTAAAAATGAGTAGAAAAAGAAAATGCTTGTTAAGGTTTTATCTTTGATAATAATCCATTGAGAGAGAGAATAACGGCTGACCTCCTGTAAACCAAAAAAAAAAAGACACATTTGCCTTATTTTATGAAGAGCATTTGTCTAAAACATTTGACTGAGCTGCAGAATGTGGCCTTCAGCTGAAATGAAAGATGGTCCTTCTGTTGCTACACAAAGCCATATTTGCTGCTGCAAAGTGCAAAAGGATAGGCTGACAAATTGATAGTATGTCAGGAGCGTAACAAACTTGTATTCATCTTCACAAACATCTGCATATTTGTGAAGATTCTGAATGAGAAATACTTAATTTAGAGGCTTCATTTGGCAAATTTAAGATAGCCATCATGCTGAGGTCTAAACATTGCTAGAAATGTCTTCAAATACAATCCCTCTGTCTGCTTTCTGGTCACTTATTAATAGACAGTTCACAGCGTTAAAAGACTGGGGGGGAGTTTTAGAGCAATTAAAAGCTATGCTCCATATGCTTTTGATGTTTTTTTATCTCATCCTAGACTAACTAGATGCTGAATTATTATGCCATGAGTTATTAGTTTGGAATAGTAACTAAAATAATAATGCTTGTCCGTTACCCCTTCTACTGATAGATTTAAAAAATTGTTTTCAAACATAGGGATCAGTCTGGCAAACACTTGCATATCTGATTAACTTCAAGTACGCAAACATTCACCCTACAGCTGGGCAAGTGGGTCTTCACCTAGTCACGTCATGAGACGTGCTGCTGAAACAGCACTGACTTTCGGGTGAAAAACACCACGGGATTGTTTTGAGGCCAGATGGGAGTCATCCATACCTTCTAACCTCTAGGAACTTAATCTAAGTCCTTGAACTAAGGTCTAGGCTCTCTCTGCAACCAAGAGAGCATGGTATAAACCTTCAGTGGCATATTCAGAGCACTTCAGTTAAGTACCAACTTTTCTTCTTTAGTTGTAGAGGAAACCTGGACTGCTAAACTACGTATACTTGGTGTGATACCGATATCTAGATTCAGTCTGTAGAAAAATTATAATTAAGATTCAAGAATTTGGATTGTTATTTTGTTGAATATTGGCATTAATATTATTAATAATACAGAGTATTTTATCTGTAAATCATTTCTTCTTTTGCACCTCATTTTTTACGATGATAAGAGTTGCAGGAGGAGTTCAATAACTGTTCCAAGTTTAGGTTCTTGTCCTGTAAAATAGATGCAAGCACATACTCGGATTGAGCTGTTTGTTTGTCTTTTAAACCCAATTCCTGGATGGATCAAGCCCAGCCAAGATATGAATTCTTTTCTTTTTTTTTAACTATGTGTTCTGGCTTTAAGGCATGAGCTAATTGATATCACAATATCATACTTGTCTAGTAAAGAAAAGTTGATGGACCAGATACTCTGCTGCTATAAGCCAGCATAAAGCTTTTCCATTTTAACCAGCTAAGAGTCTCATTGAATACACACAGTTTTGGCAGTACTGACTCTTTAGACACTATTATAAGTTGGTCTTTCACATTTTTGCAAAAAGTCTTTCAGGCTCTGCCTCTTTGAGTTAGGCAAGCACGAAGGAATCGACATGAGTCTAACTAAACAAAAAAATCAGCCCCAGTGCCTGCTTCTTGCCAAGAACAGTGCCCCAGAACTAGAGAACTGCTGTGTTTACTGGCCCTTTCATAACACTGTCAGTATCGAAGAGTTGGTAAATAGAGAACTCATCCAGGAGGCTGTCAAATTCTTCTGCACTGCTGCACACCCCAAGATGATATGCTAACTCCTCTACCATTTTGCCAGTAAGCCTGAGTTTAGAGGCTGGGTCAAGAACGAATGACACTTTTCCAGTAGGCTGTCCTTCAGGGGAAATGATTTTATCTTCTTATTTTTTCTCAGTACTGACATGAAAAGGGAACTATTTGATGCTTTTAATAGAGAACAGCTATGTACTTATTAAGTAACCCTAGGTTTCTTCATATCATCACCTCCAACCCATTGCTAATTCTCAATCACACTTTAATATTTCCGACTCATACATCCTAAGCAGTTTGCAAACATTCTTGAACCAAGGCAATACTATTTGTATTACAGTAGCCTTTGAGAAAACTTGCAAAAGAAAACAGTCCTTGCCCTAACAAACTTTGACTCCAAACAGCAAGGCAGACAGGCAGCGGGCAGCAGCACAGGAGACGGAAGGATTTGCCAGGGACATGCTAGAAATCAGTCGTGGGATGAAGAATAGACCCGAATCTCTGCCGTCGTAGGCAGACGTTTGCTCCCCAGACCACAGGGCTTCCTCAGCAGCTGGTGCTCCTTGTTTTGAAGATTGCTGTGGGACTGCAACTACAATTTCATTGCGAAGATCAAGTACACGAGAGACATGTTTAACTATTGACAAATGAGATTCAAACGACAAGTCAGGTTTTGTCTTCAGTCTCTGCATTGGTGCTTGTGTATAATCAGTGGAGAATTTTTGTTATATTAAAAGAATATATTTCATATCCATTAATACAAGAATATTAGAATCCTGGTAGGCGTTTTGCTGTGTTCAGGCAGTTATTATCAGTTGACAGTTTTGGGGTGTGATGCCTCATGATTGGCACTGTCAACCTGCTGGGCAGTTGAACAGATTTTGAAAGGAATTGTGTGGCAAAAAGCGCATAAAGCACTGTTTCAGTTTCCTGCTCCAAGTCTGCTCACTGATTCACTCATCCTACATGTCAGGGAAAGTAGTGATGTACAGCATGAGTGACTGAGAATCATTTCCACCCATTCTGGAAAAAAAAAAAAGAAAAAAAAAAAAGAGGGACATGTATTGTAGCAGCACAGGTGAATTTGACATTCCTGCAGATGTGCAATAACATAATCGGCTTCTTTTCCCGAGTTCCTCTACTACGGTAGCTTTGTTGGCATGATTAGCCTCCTTGGTAGCATCCTCCAGAGGGAATTCTACAGAGATGAAATACAAAAACTGCTTTAAAATGATAAGTCACAAATAGAATCTGCCACAAGGCATTATAAACAAAACTAGACACAAGAGACTCATAAAAAAATTAAAGTATAAAGTAACAGAGAAAAACCAAAATCTTCCTGACTACAATCTCATTTGCACACCTGATTTGTTTGCACAGCTTCCAGGATACAACAAGCACAAAGGCAGTAAAAAAAGCCGTCAAATGACCAGCACAATGGCCATCGATTCAGGTGTTAATTTAGCACAATTTTTGTGCCCACTAATGCGAAGGGTATGTGCAGCTCTGTCTTGCAACGTTTGTAATTTTTCTGCATATATGTGTTGCTGAAAATTTGGTCTTAGAAGCCCTTGTAACAAAAAGAGAGATACTGGAGGGAGGAAGAATAACTGAGGAAAGCATTTTCTTAATTTTTAAGGATTACAATTGTCTAAATAGTAGTATCATCTGGATAAAACTAATCAATCTATAGAATACGTTACCAATAGCCCTAAGATACGAGTGATGTATTTCTCCCGACGCATTCATTTCACATTACTGCAAATATAAACTTCTGAGCCACAAATGTAAAATGATATTTCAGCATACGTGGGCTCTTTTCAGATATTTTTGTCATATTTTTAGTATTCTTTTTGGATCTTGGAATATTTTTTATTTATTATTTTGATCACGGTCATCTTTTTGCCCTTCCTTAAAGCAGCCGGTACTGGTTTAATTTCTGTATAACAGTACATTTAGCATAAGGCGTGCTCTCTTTTCTATCTTCCTCTCCTATAACTCCATCTTCTGAAAACTTCATACCCTTGAGGACAACCCAGTCCAAGTTAATACATCTATTAGCCTGGACAGGCAGAAATCTTTAATATTCCTAAATATTTTTAGGAGTAAATCTTCTGGTTACATTCTTCACTCTTTTCATTGCTCAGAAAACTTATGATTCCTCACTCCCCTCTTTCTTAACTACAAAATATTTAAAAGTGTGTTCCCCAGGTTTTAGCCTCATCTGACTTGCCGCCTGTCTCTCTGTTCAAGAGGTGTCATTCATTGTATCTCCCGAATTATAGACAATCTGCAGCCCTCGTCTGTACACTTCCACTCTGATGGAAATCATTTGCAACTGAGTGGTGTTTATACCAAAGGAATGAATCCTGCTGCTTTTCATTTTCATGCCTGCCATTGTCATTTCCTTGTTCCTTGAAAAAAATAACAAATGGGGTGACTGGCAGTGCAGCGCCTGCCCACGCAAAGCCAGCCACAAGCAGCTTGCACGACTGCAATAAAGCTGGTTGAGATGTGGGCTCTAGTTTCTGACATTAGTGGACAAAGTTGGCCCATGGATAGTCCTGACAGGTCATATTGATCTCAGTAATGAAAAGCAGGTGGATTGCCAGAAGAGCAGCTACAAGGTGGGTGACATGTGACGGCAATCCCAAAGGTCGAGCAGGCATTAGAGACTTTAGCTTCACATTCAACTCGTGCAAATGGGAGTGTCATGTCAAGAGTTAAAGCTTATAAGCTTAAGTGTGAGGTTCTTCTTATTACATTTTAAATTCCAATTCTGCATAGCAAACCTTGGCTAGTCGAATGAGCCTCTCAGCTGCTGTTCAGCCTTGAATGTTGGATCCCCGTTTTCACAGCACTTGTGCTGAAGGAGAAAGTTCGACTGTGCAGTGTGATTAACATCAGGACTGGCCAGGAAACAACAGTTCCACCCTGAGAAAAACTTCAAGATTTTACGCATTCGTAACTTGTTTCTCATCAGCATAAGAAACCACTAAAAAAATCATAGTGGGTACACAGAAGAGCAAAAAGCACTGCAAAAGTGGAAATGGCTCAGTAGTTAAATTTGGGAGGGTCACACTCAACACTATCCTCGGACTTAAGCAGAGTGAGATCTGAACCTCATTCTGTTATGTGTTTAATATGCACTCTAACCAGTCAGCTTGCTGGTGGTCTCTGGACTGTACTTTTGTTTGACCTGAAAATTGCTAATTGCAATGAAAATGTCCTCAAGATGCAACAGACACCTTTCCAACAAACAGTTTTTCTTCCAGAGAAACACAACAGTAGTGGACAGTATCGTATATCAAAAATGAAGTTCCTGACACTGCAATTCAGAGAAAGGCTTGTTATGTTGGTAACAAATACTTAAGGGAAGTGTTGTCAATAACATAGTCTGTAAGAGATTTTGAGCCCACTGAGCAAGAACTGCTACATAAGTATAAATTAAAAAATATTACTTGATATGCTTCATAAAATTATGAATTGGATACATCAGACTAGTTCAGGGACCTATTGCAAAATTTAGGCTTATGTAAGTAAATTTGAGATCTTGGTCTCTGATGAGTGCTCCACAGCAAAGATAAAATTGCTGTCTATTTCTACGGCTAGCATGTTCTTCTTTCGTGTGCATGGAAATTCTTGTTTTAGACCCAAGGAGTGGCATTGACGGTCTCTGTGTGAGCCTGTATGCATGTGCCACATGTAAGAATTGTGTCACGGCTCCGTTACATCACTAAGATCATATTCTGACCTCAGCGTGATTATTGGACCATACATGAGCCTCCATCTTCTAATCAGTCGAGTATGTTTGGATATGGTGAGCATGTGGTGGTTGTAGCTACTGACAGGAACTAACAGGCGTTCAGCTGTGTCCAGACAGCCGTATTTCCACCCATAATTAAACCATCAGGGTTTTTTTTCCTATTTTTTTGCTGTGTCAGGTTGTTATATCATGCACAAGTGTATTTGGTAAAGAACCTCTCTTCTTATCAGTCAGGTATGACCAAGTTTGTCTTTTGGAATTATTCTGTAGAGATTGAAGCATTGATTGTCATCTTACAGGAACCAGAAGCAACAGAAAAATTCTCTCCCCTCCTTGCTTAAGGGAAAAGCTTTTATTTCTCCACAGACAGAGAAATCAGTTCATGTAAGATTAGGAGTAGACAGCATCATGGAATATTATTTCCAAGATAACCCCTAAAGTAGAAAAATGCATTAGACTTGTGGTATTAAACAACTACTAAATCAACTGATAATTTAATCTTAAAACTCTCCTTCAACTTATCAGGCAAAAGAGACACACTGAAGAACATACTAGTGTGCCAACTGTGGGTTTATTTGGGCATAAACTGGATGTTGCCTTTTCCAGAATTAATCTAAAAATTGTTAAATTTACCACATTGGTTTCTGCTTTTCTTTCCCTCCCCCCCAAACACGCTTATGGTATCGTTATGCAAATCATTGTGCTAAGGTGATATAGTGAGATGTTGCTACCAGTCCATGAAATAGCAGGGAAGTGGGAGGGAATACTCTGTAGAAACCTTTGCTCTGTTCTGTGACAGTGTACATCTCGTAACACAACTTGCAGTGTTGGGCTGTGAAATGTGCACACAAGATCACAGCGACCGCACGATTCCAAACCTGCATCCCACTATGGTTCCCGAAAGTGACCTTTGCAGATGGAAACTAAGAATATAATTTCAGGGCCAAGTATAAATGGCTTTTTCTTCCTGTGATTCAACTCCCAGGTCCTCCTGAGATGCTCTGCGAGGGGAAGGAAGTGCTCCCACTGCAGTTCTAGAGAGAGCAGCAGCTCAGTGTGCACATTATTAGGTATTTGTGGTAGAAATAATGGGCTGGGTAGGTCCAACCCAGTCCTTTACTCTCAATAGCAGAGAATTAAATAGAGGGAGGAACTCCAGCAATACAGAAGCATATCTCAGACTTTGCATACACGTGGGGAATGTGCCTCCCTACCTGCCTCTGCTTCAGACTTGGTCTTGTCATTTGGCCACCGTAGGTTGGGAGCAGTCACGCAAACAGTTTACATTAATGCAGAATGAGGGTCCCCATCCCAGTGCTCTCTGGGATGTTTTTGTATCATGCCACGCTGTGGAGGATTGCGATCTGGTTACAGACAAAAAAGGAGCATTCCGTTTTATTACTTAGAATTGAGAAAAACAAGTCTAATTGGCTTCTGCTGTGCTTTAATAACTAAAGAACAACAAAGGCATTTAGTCATTCGCATCATTTCCTGTTTTTAAAGGATTTTAAATGTGACTCAGTGATTAACATTAAAAAGTAGCTACTATGCAGACATAAGAACTACTTCATTTTTTAATTATATTTTAACAGGTATAGATTCAATGTTCTTGACATTTATAAGAGGTCCTTCATTTCCAGCAAAGTAACATAATGAAATATCCAGTCCCACGGCTTGATCACCTTCGTGTGCATTCCCAGAGGTGCTGTGGCAGACCAGGCTTATATTTGTGTTGCGTGTAATATTGCACTTGCCCAGTCTATGGAGTGGTAGTCATCAAAACAGAATCAAAGGAAAATGTTTCTACTTTCCCATACATAAAAAAAAAAAAAGTTGTTTTTTTCTGTTCTGTCTTTGGTGTTTCGTTTTGACTGGAAATCCACTGTGGACTCAAGAGCTCCTTCCTCAGTGGAAATTTCCGTTGTTGAACTACACATTTTTGAAAAAAAGTTTCTGTATTGATTAATTGATATTTTCTGAACCCAGAAAACATACTTGCAAAACTATCTTGTGCTGGTTTGGGTGTCCATGACTGATGTTTACAGAAAACCTCCGCATCACCAGCTGGAGGCTGAGCTGGGCCAGGACGCTGGAGCTGCCACGGTTCCACCCCCTCTCACAAGGACTGGCCATCAGCCCATCCCCAACCTCCTTATGGTTCAAAGCCACCCATGACCTGGGTTTGGTCCTGTCTCCTGTTGAGGGTGTTTTGCAAAGGTGGATCTGTTAAAGGCAGGGAAGCCGTGCATGGCCCCAGGGGTGGTGGAGAGGAGGCAGCGGGGCCACAGGCAGGAGCTGCTGCTGGGGACCGAGAGGCACCTTGTGGGCAGAGACCAGGATGTTTCAGAGAAGAGCGAGTGATAAACCCTTGGGGTATACGGATCTGAGCTACCTGTCAGTGGACTCCAGACATGTTTCTTGCCGCCTCCTCTCCCTCCGTGTCACTCTAGCGTGACCTTAGCAGTGACCGTTTGAGACAGAGAGAGTGGTTGGCTGTTTATGTGTGGCTTCTTTTAAGAAAAGCCCCCCTATACGATGTGCGACGGGGAGTGCTACAAGTGAGAGTGTCCTCAAGGGCTCAGCTGCAGAGGAATGTGCATCAGCAGCTGGTGAAAGCGAAACAGGTTTATTTTGCAAGTGTCACACAAGCATGGCTTGCGTGGGGTTTTTTTTGTTCCCATGTACCATAAGTTTCACTTCAAGATTTTGGTGTGACTGATGCTAAAATGCAAAGTGAAACCCATTTGAAATTGCTGAGTATGATCTTCTGTTCCTTGAACTTTGATATCGGGGGGGGGAAGAAGACCCTTCCCTTCTGCCGTACTTTGTCAGTTGTGTGATTGGGTTTGTCTGGTGTGATACACGCCTTCAGAACCCACCACCACAAGTCTGCAGACCGCCGTAATGCCCACAATCATGTATAAATATATTAAGCAGAAGTCCTGATTTTGTAGGATTGCTGCTGTTTTTCATATTTCTCCACGACTGCCCCCGGCAGATCTGAGCCTCAAAGGGCTATTTCATGACAGAATGAGCTCACAAATGGTGTAAGATGTGTGTCGTGGAAAGGTTGGCATCATATTTCTTGTGCGTGAAGAGGACAGCAAAAATCACCGAAATGGACTGATAACCGATTCCATAGAGCTTAAAACTCCCTCAAGGCTGAAACATCTTGGGCCTTCCTGAAAAGAGGCATATATTTCGAAGCGAAGGGGGGAAGGAAATAATAAAAAAAAAAAAGCCTAATCTTCTGCTGATGTGGCCTTGGCAATTGACTGAACTGACAAGGCTCTGTATTTGTAAAACAAGCTGTGCTAAGTATTTTTTCGGCCTCGTGTTTAGAAACATGGGGGGAGGGGGGAGGGAGGGAGGGAGGAGGGAGAGAATAAATATGGAAATCAAATGTAAAAACTTCTTGCACTCACAACTGGCTTCCCGGAGGGAATTCCTGCCTCTGTTCTCTGCTCTTCCTCCACTCAGCAAAACGACTGCCAGTCATTAAGCGGAGCTGTACGGCGCTCGCTGTACAGTAATTGAACACCAATGGGCCCACCCTCATTTGCATCCCCCATCTCTTGATTGGCAGCTGTACATGAAATGCCATATCAGTTGAAAGTATGTTGTGAGCTGGCACTAATGATCCAGTGGCTCCGGGGAAACCTGCCATATTGTAATTCGGCTATCAGGCATGAAAGAAATAATTCTAAGTGCCAGCAATGTGAAGCCGAATAAATGTTTCAGTGCTGCAGGTTGCCAAGGGTGACACTTCTGATTTAGTATAAACGAATGCCCCGTTGCCTTTGGGGTTGGGGGAGTTCGCATTGTATCTGAGATGTGTGTATAAAACATTAGTATTAGAAAATGGCTTCGGCACGGGATGGGAAACAGAGGCCTGGTCCCAGGCGGCGCGGGAATGTTTACAACTAATGACTGGATGAAAGGATTTTTCTACCTACTGTAATGACAGGCAAAATAGGATTTGCTTTCCCCGAGATGGAGAATAATGGCTATGTTAACTCTGCCTTTCCTTTTTCTTTCTCTCCCTAAATGAAATGCTCTTTTGTAAAGAAAATCACATCTATTTTCTTCAGTGTAGTGGAGGGAGGTGGCGGATTTAACTCCTTGGGAGCGCCGGGGTTTTGGACAGAGGGAGGCGGCGAGAGGGTTAAGGGGTGGTCTCTCCGGCCAACCCCTCATCACCTACCATAGGCTCTGTGCCAGGAAAAGATTTTTCGGTAGCCTTTATACTCTCGTTTAACGTTAAAAATCTGGTGAGAGATGAAAGAAAAGACTCCCAATGCCTTAAAAATGTAATGCAGACAGTTTTTACTTTAATATTTCAGCTCCTGCACATTACTATGTCACAAAAGGTGAGACGGGAGGGACAGGTGTCTGCAGACACTTGAAAATGGGAAGACAACACGTATGAAGGAGCTGGTGCTCTCCTATTGTGACTGTACACACACAGCTGCAGTAATTGTAAATGTAGCTAATTAATTGCATCTGCACATGGGATGATGGTGGCTCTGCAGTAACTGCAGATGCAGGTACAAAAACCTGCCAGTGATTTTTTATCTTTTTAAGAACCAAATGCTCTAATGTTTTGGAGAAGAGTGCACGAAGGTGTGTGGACAGTTCGAAGCTCTTTTCTTTCCATGTCAGTTCACAGATAAGGTAAATTCTTAATTTTGTTATCCACACCCTGTCTGCCTTGCAAAATGGCAATATCTTCAAATTTGGATCACTTTTGTTAACCCCGTCTTTAACTTCAGAGGGGTTATCTCAAACCCTGGCTGGCAGAGAAAAAAAGCGCAATGATGCAGAAAATTAATCCATTTCTTAAAGTTGCAGCTAAGTAGAAAGTGAACAAGAAAAATCTGAAAACAGCTCATTCAGCTTGGTAATGGTTAAACTGCTGCTTTGCTGAGACCTCGACCTTTTCTGCTGTCTGAGTTATTTTATAGTTTTCACGTATTATTGTGTCCCTTTGTTGTCTTTTGTTTTATACTTTTATATTAAGTTCTTTTGGAACTGAAGCCATTTCTCGCTTTGTACAGCATCTAGCATGGCGGCATCTTCCTCATCGCCCGGTGTTTCAAGGTGTTAGAGTAACACAACAGGGATCCCCTGGCACCACGTGAGGTGCTGCCTGTGAGATGTGGGGTCTTCTCTGCTCCCACGTGCATCAGTGAAAGTTGAAGGCATTCAGTATCACTCAGGATCAGATCCTGACTATTTTTTTGAGGCTTTTACTGTTGTTATGGTGCCCCATGATGAGATACCATCTGTAATTTGTGGTCAGTGGGGATGCAGGAAGAAAAATGACAAATTAGAAGCACAAAATGCTTTAAGATGAACGAACTACCTGAGAAAGAATGTGTGTCAGCCTGCAATTTATGAGGATAAAACATCAGAGCTGACAATCTATTATCAGAGATCAGATGAAGCCTAAAATTTTGGATATAGATTTGAATAGCCCCAAACAGAGACGGTAGATAGATTGGTAGGCTGATATTGAGGGATTTCATTTGGCCCTTCTTGGGGAAAAAAAAAAAAAGGAGGATTTCTTTCAAACTGTGGCTCTTGATTTAGTTTCAGATGTCAATCACTTGGCGTCTTCAAAACTGTTTGGAAAAAGTGTTTTGGTTCCGCTGCATCTCAGCATAATAAGTCTTTCAGAAGTGTCTGTTCAGACACTGAATATTATTCCTGTTATTTCTGTGCTGTCCTGCATCATCTCTATCCACACAGATGAGACCAGAGAAGTGCTCTTTGCACATGTGAACTTCATACAACCCCAGCACGTTGGTACCCAGCGCAGGTTGTCTCCAGCATTTTTAGGACAACTTTAAGGATGGTTGTCCTGGGCCAGGTGACAGGTCCACCTAGCTTGACACGTTGCCCCTGCCAGCGGCTGGAGGACAGTGAGATCAGTGATGACGGCCTCTCCAGCCTGCAGTTCAGGGACTGCCTGTGCCGCGGGTGCACCTTTGTTTCATGGCCCTCCATGTCCACAGCTTTCCACAACCACGTCTTACCACTTCTTTGGCACATTTATGCTTTTGGCATCCATGGTGGCAATAAGTCCCGTAGGTTAATCTGCTGCCACGTGAAAAGTGTTTTCTTCTCCTGTTGCCAGCCTTCTGCCGGAACTGGGGAGCAGCACGGTGGCACCAACCAGCAGCATTTCACCGTAGCTGCAAAGCCAGAAGAGTTTGCTGGAAAGGACTGTCAGAAACACTTTCTCCTTCAGTTGGGGTCTCACCAGATGCTGTCACTTAAGTGCAATTGGATTGCCATTTCACCATTATTTTTTAAAGGAATATCCCTTCTTTAGGAAGCAGTAGGAAATACTGTTGTTGTCTTTTATACATTCTCCCTTGATTAAAAAAACACCTGTTCACTTCTCACTAAGAAGGGCTGGTTCTAGACAGCTTTGATTTGTGCTATCCATATTCTCACTCTGCATCCCCTGAGCATTCATCTATGACTCAAAGATTTGCAAAATAACCAATATATAAAAGGTGAATTATTGTTTTCTCTTTTGAATATAATGAATGACATATTTGTCTTTGTAACACACCAGCTATGTTCCTAATTTTTGTAACAGGTTTCTTTCCTAATATAAATATCCCTGAAGTGAGCAAGATTATTTCAGTGATTTGAGAACAGAACGTATTCCATGAAAGTTAATAATATGGTGCATCCCAGAAGTAAGACAAATATAAAGACATACAAACCAGATGATATCATTTTTATTTTTATAGATGAAAATCCTGGGAAAAGCTTCTTTAAATTACCTAAGTGTAAAAACAAATCCTTTGTCATAAAGACAATAATTTATGCCATGATGAAATTTTTCACATAGTTTATTTTGAGTTATTTAAAAGGATTAATTTTGTAGATGCAGTCTGATAGATCCATAGTGCCTTTCTGCAGGAATTGCGTAAGTGTTTTCCAGAAGTGGATCAAAATCACAGCGAAAGGGTGAGCCAGTCATCTCTCCAGCTCTCTACTTGTGTTTAGCTATCCATGTTTGTAGTTGCAATCACACACAAGTCATGCAAAGTAGGTGGTCAAATGCATGTGAATTTCTGCTTGGCCAGTATCAGAAGTAATAAATGTGGTAAGTCAGAATAAATATGCAAAATATAGTACTTTAACCTAATAACATGACCACTTGCAAGCTTTAGCATAACACTGAAAATCACTAATGGAGCACTGTGCAGATTTTCATGATACAAGCAGTCAAGAATCATGCATAATGGAACAGTGCAACAGCTAACAGCAGATTCACACAAGATAATTTAAACTTGTTTGTATGGAAATGAAGAACTGATCTTTGAAGTGGTCCTTAATGAGATTCTGCTTGATCCTCTCTGTATCCGGAGAAAGTCTTCCGTTTTTCTTTTGCATCCGGCTCATGTTGCTGGGGTGCAGAAAAAGGACTTGTTTAAATTATGAATGCCAATTTGCATCTCCATGATATTAGGTGAGAACTAAGTGCTGCCGGTGACTTCACGTATGCTTGCAAAATTGTTATTTAAAGTTGTGTATGTTTATAGTCCACTCCTACACGATATGTTACTCAGCTTAGCATTCCTTGCCAGTGTCGTGGTCTTGACCGTACCCACAGCTTAATGCAAATGAATCCAAAGAGATTGTAATAAAATTTTAATACGGATTAAAAAGACAGGAAAGGTATTACCTTCTCACATGCATGTTCGACAACAGAACAAGTAGTAGGTATTTTGGGTTTCTTTTTCTTATGGACTTTTTCGTTACCACTCGTACGCCTGAGCACTGCAACGTGCTGAAAATAGTTCTGCAGTTTATCATCAAAGCTATAAAACTCCACTCTAAAAGGGCTGGAAGGCAGACGCTGTGCTAGTGCATCCTGGAATATCTTAAAACTACCACGGAGCTTCTGAGCAAACTCCCCCATACACCGTCAGGAATTATTGCTGAGTGATCAGCCTTTTCCAAACCTTCTACCTCTGAAAGAGTCCATCTGGCAAATGAGGCTTTGTTTGTGCTTTTGAAAGGCAGAGGGAAAACATTCAGTTGTTTTCTTTCTATCTGTTTGTTTGTTTGCACAGTTCAGGAGATTAAGGAGGACTTATTTAAAGTTAATGATTATGTTCCCATGAGGGGAAAACACCTTTCTGTGAGCTGCAGGTTCCCTCATCTATTTTTGTCTTCTGATGGGACATGTCTGCCTTCAAAGCAAGCAACCACGGTAAACATCTTCAGATGACATTAGGCTCCTAACCTGCTTGCACGCCTATTTTTCAGGCTTCAATTTTAAAAGGCAGATAGTTCTCTGTAGTGAAACAGGGAGGAGAAACAGAGTTTATTGTGGTTCATTTGTTGGGGTTCACGTAAGGCCACAGCGAACTAACGCGTCTGGGTTAACTGACTCTATACAGAGCACCGTGGAAATCTTCCTGCCTTTAAGAACTGAATGAAACAGTAGGTTGGACCTGCTCAGATGCACAGAAATAGCTCCTGTAAAAGTTTTCTGCTGTTGGGTATATTCTTTAGCAAGGGTCACCCTGAAAGGTGTCCAGCATCTCTGACGTGACAGCCAAACACTCCTCAGCTCTCCTCTGACCGCAGTTAGGGACTGGTGTGGGGTGAATGTACCTCATATCAGTCAACTTAAAAGAGGTGTTTGATTGCTAAACATAGATCTCATTGGAAGAAACTACTAGAAAGAATATTTGGCTTTCAAAGGAAAACACGTTACGAGACCTTGAGCACCACTGGTCTGTGGCAGGCTCAGCAGGAGCGGCTGGGACGTGGCACTGGTGGGAGCCTCTCTCTGTGGTCACCGCACTTTAGATTAGCCCTTTCCTCCTGGGGGCTTCACTGCTGATCTCTTCACCCAGGTTTGTCGTCACCGGTGCTCTCCCATCAGCGGGCTGAGCTGCCGTTGTAAAGCTGCTGAGGGTTTCTGACACTCATTTGTCCCTTGTACGAGCGATAGGAACCAACTTTTGGTGTCACACGTTTGCTTCACGTGGTTGTGTAGTGGGAATTATACTGTCCCTGGGATTAGACTAGTCCCGTTTCCCAAGGTCATGAAAAAAACTTTTTCTAATGCTATTTAACTTTTTTTTTTTTTTAATTTAAATGTAGGCATAAGGAATTTAGTGTTATCATTTCTTGCAAGACCAAATTAAAAAAAATCACACAAAATTATTATTTTTTTTATTATACACATTTTAAGCATTTAATTATATTAACTTTACAAAATCAGTCAAAGCCGCAGAAATTGTTAAATCTGTTTAGTTAAGTTTTGGTTGTTTTTTCATTTTCCTTCATCCCACCATTTTCTAATATTGATAGTACTTTAGAAGGTTACGCTTTAGATGAGCTACTTTTTTGGGAAATTCCTTTTGGGCCTGCCACTTTTGCACCCAACAGATGCAGAAGAGAAGGATTTCTTCTGTGTGCACCGCATACCAGCCGTGCTCAGCAAACACGATGCGATGGGTGCTGAGCACCCGTGGGGGGGGGGTCGGGGCTTTCAGCCCTTTGGTGGAAACACGCAGCACCTTCTCGAGCAGTTTAATGAGCTTCCAGCTCATACAGAGGTGGGCAGAAATATTAGAGGACTGAGACGAAACTTTAGTTTATTTGTACGCGCACTCTTTTTGCTATAAATGTCACGTATGTTTTCTTTGCTTTTACTGAAGCCCATTAGGATCTATTCTGCTTTGCTATGTACAGAATTTACGCACACAGCTATTACTATTGCCTAAGGGGATCCTTACAAGTTTTATAGCATCCATATAGATTTGACAACTTGCTGCATCTGATTAGTTATTGTGTTTACTCAATGCCCTGAGCATTGAATGGATACCCAGGGCGGGCCCGGGCCTCAGAGAGAGATTCGGTGGCAGATTTGGCTTTTGCCTTCTGTCCTGAGCTAAATCACTCCATAGCCACCACATTCCCCAGCCACTCGTGGTAAGAAATGACGGCTGCACAGCCCGGCCTCCCCTGTGCTTCTTCACCAGCAGTGCCTCTAGCCCTGTTTTTAAAAGAAATACATGTGGAAAAACTTTCCCTTTGTCATATACCCACAGGTAAATTAATGGTGTGTTCAGCAAAAATAATTATCTGTTAATTTTTCTTCTGGATCACTATTTAAGCATGAGGACTAAAAAGAAAATTGAGATGTCTGCTCTCCTGTTTTCTATGTAGAAGACTTTCATGGGTCTGTCTCATTAAGGCTAGTAGGTGTTAATAGTAGGTGTTAATATGTAAATCTGCTCCTAGAAACGATGAGGAACAGTCTGTATTTCAACATGTTGGCCATGTAATTACAGACTGATTACATGCTTACATATGTGCCATTTCTAGTGGGACAAATGAGAGATGAGGAGGCCGGTAAGGTCACACATCTACTCCAGAGGTGTCAAAGCCCGTTGTGTGGAGAGGGCCAAATTACGTTTTTAATTACGATCCAGGGACGTGCACTACAGCATTGAGGTCACACACTACCCTTGATCCACAGCGGTCTCCTGCCGAGGACCCTGGGAGGTTTGCATAAAGATCAAGGCTAGAACGAGACTCTTAAGAAATAAAGGAGTTCCCCATTAATAAAGGCTCCCAGTGCATTTGACATCACTCAGTGGGGAAAAAAGACATTATATATGGCATGCTTTAGACTACAGCTAGCCTTGCCTTGTTTGCATATATTCTGGGAGCAATTGGACACACGCAAAGAGAGCAACTGCAAGCGCGAGGTTTTCTGGAAAGTCTTCAGAGCTCCTTGTGTATATGTAAATCCCCGTGGTTGATGCTGGGGCCGTTGTGGTTACTACTTTCTTTAATTTCTTACTGGGAGAACCCTGATTTTCAGACAATGCTGTTTCTCCAGCCTCCAAAATTCCTTTCAAGGTCCTTAATCTTTTTCCCCTCTACTGAAGCATCCAAAATAATTTTCCATACCTGAGAACATAGGACTAGTGTATTCGGTGATTTTTAGAATGGGTTTGAAATAACCTTTTGAATAAAACTTGCACAGAAAGGTCTTATAAAATTGAGTCTGAAAAAATATTTGGGGTCTCCCCCGCATTGTAACCACAAGGTAACACCCCAAAGAGGGAGATGTAACAAAATCTGTCGGACTGAACAGGCACTGATTGGAGCTTATGTCTGTGTTAGCTAGCAGTTGGATTGCTCTTGACAAGAAGCCGTGGAGAGCTGATGTTGCATGAACTTTTTGTTTTGTTTCCAACCGAGAGTGCAGCTCTGCACTCCCCAGTGTGCGTGTGTGTGTGCGTGTGTATGTGTGTGTGTGCACGCGCGCCCGCGTGTGTGTTGCAGAGACGGTCACCAGCTCACTCCTACCGAATTAGCCTGCGAAACAGTTGGGGTAATTTAGGACTTGCACTGCCTGATCATTGGTACAGTTACAACAAATAAAACATTTTAATATGAGCAGTCACTGAATGTTTACTGTATCATATTGCTGGGAGCTGAATGTGTGCCAAATGCTATAACAGAAGGGAACATATGAACTCCAGAATGATGACACTAATAAGGAAATTACAAAAGGCCCAACAAATGGCATTTGTGTTAAATCAATAATGCTCTGTTTGTTTTTTTTTATTCTAATCTTTCTTCTTAAAAAAAAAATTATCTTTCCAAACAGTTGGCAATTCCCATTCTTGTTCTTCTTCCTGAACATAATTAAAAACATGTTGTGGCGTCTACTTAAGACATCAACTTTCCCAAGCCTGTCTTGTCCACTGCGTTTTAAACAAAGACACTTGTTTTGGCATTGTGCCCTTAATTAATCATTTGAGGCTTTATTGCTGTACAAAAAATGTCTTTGTTTAATGATTCATCACAAGCCCAATTTTTGCAGAACTTAATCAACTACAGAACTAACTTTCTAATCAGCTTAAAGTAGAAGAAAAAAGAGAACGAGATTGCTTTTGGTGTATTGTTTTGATATGTATTTGTTCAAGGCACACTACTATTCTGGGCTATTTATGATTTAAAACTACAAAGAGCAGATTGGTCAGTTAACTTGAGATTTCAGGAGAAGGAAACCTGGTACTTGCTGAAAAGCATGATCCTTGAAGTCCTCACCAGCATCACTGGCTGCCACTTTCTGTGCAGTGCAGCTGAGCGGCACTAGGCAGGCTTCTTGTGGAAAGGGACTCCAGACTTTGATGATAAATTTGTGAAATAAAGTTTGGTATGATAGGAAAGAAATAATGAACAAGGCTGGTTTGACAAAGTGCAGAGATTATTTTCACCATGTTTGCTTTTTTCCTGGCTCTTTTTTTCTCCTCTTTTTTTTTTTTTATTTTTTTTCCCCTAATGTAACATCCTTCCATTTCACTTTCATTTAAATCTCCTATGGGTACTATCAAACTTTTGTTCTAGTGGTAGATTTTCACAGTAAATGAGTTTCCCATAGGACAATATAGGCGTGTCTTAAATTTTCTGTGAGTATGGTGTTCTTCCTTTTGATTTGGAATAAAAAGTTCAAGAATAAAGAGTTCAGGTCCCTTCCCTAAATGACACAAAAGACCAGTTGTGCTTTAGTGCCCATAAGCAGGACCCAGCCCTTGCAGCACTGGAAGCTATGCAAACACATTGCAGGATACACTGCCTGCTCTGCTACAGATTACACAGATAAAACACACACAGATTGCAAGATGATAGTCTTTGGCTCGTTGTGCAATTCATCACATACAGCTGAGGTGCAAGTTAAATGACTGACATCTGACAGACACAGATATGATAGCTCAATTACTCCAGACGCAGGAGCAAAAGCTACTCTGAATATTACTTGAAGTTGTCAGGATTGCACTAGAGTACCCCCAAGATGATCTTTTTTTAAAAAATTAAGTTTTTATTTGTAATTATATAAAAATTCCTCAATCTCTAAGCAACCGTACACAGCTTGCACTATGTCAAAACATGCCTACAGTGAGTAAATATATTATTACGCTATGTTAATGTGTGTTATGTAATGGTCATCTATATTAATATATTCTTCATGTAAGATAATAGTATTCATTTACTTGAGTTTATGCTGCTATCACCATTTGGATTTTTACTGCAGAATTTCATTTTTCATGTCAGATAAGAAAGTATTTGATTGAATAAGCAATGCCACAGTCCCTGCACTGCAATGAGTTGGGCCAGTCCTTATTACCCCTCTCAGATGAGTGTTTGGTTTGGGCTGAATACAACAAAGGTGGTTTCTGTGCTCATCCTCACTTCTATGTCCAGAAGGTGTTAACATCGTAAATGAGCTCTGCAGGGTCCCCAGCACAGGCTGCCAAAGCAAGACAGCAAAACAGCAAGACCCTTCGCTTTGTGATCATCTCTCTGAGTCTGAAAGACCCAAGCCCCAGCCCTTCACCCGTGGCACCCATGGGAGCACTGCTCCCACCGAGAGGAGAACCGAACCTTTCTCCCGTTAGCGTCGACTACGACGAGGGATCATTCCAAAGCTAAAAGCTGCTTGTTTGCGTTTGTTGATTTTGATGGTGGAATAAAGTGCCATAAGGTCAGCACGTGCGGCGCGCAGGGTTCCCAGCTCAGCTCCACAGCCCAGAGTTTGCAGCGTGACCCCACCGGAGCTCACCTCCCACCCGGCGGCGGCAGCACAGGGCGTGAGCTCTGCCATAAACGAGCTCTTGCGATCCTTACTGTGCCAAAGTCTCGTTCACCTTTGCAACGTTTCCTTAGGTTTTTGGCTAAGCACAACGAACAGCCAAAACTTTATTAATACCCACCCTGCTCTGGGTCCGCGTGGCGCCGGTGGCAGCCAGCAGCGGCTCGGTGTGATGGCAGCTCGCAGAGGCGAGGCGGCACGGAAATTGTCTATTGTCTCTCCTCCCAGGAAGCGTACTTAAAAGCATAGGACATGTCCTCTGGCCTGATCACCAGGGTTACTTTTCTTTGCTACTTGGCAGCTGCAAAAACGAAAGCCAGCTGTAAAAAGTAAGAGTCTCTTCTCTATTTGGCAAGGTCTCTTTGGAGTTGGAGTGTGTGCGCGCGTGTGCGTCTAGGCAGGACGAAAGCAGACTTGATTAGCAGTTTAGTCTGAACGTGTGTTTGCCACCAATTATATTCTTATATATTCACAAGTGCTGAATGCCTGGTAAAAGTTAAGGTATATAACGTGCGTGTGTCTGTGGTTGTGTTTAACGGACTGCTGAAGATCGGGCTGTCGCTCTCCAGCCCGAAGTAAGGCCCACGAGCATCGTGCCACGGTTGCTTTCAGCTAAGCGACACCCTCTGAGCATACAGCAGGAACAGAGCTCAGAAGCCACTGGTTGCTAGTGCTGTGCTCTGGTCATTTGGCAATGCCCAGCTTTCCATAATGCATCTAAAACAATTCTGTGTGCAAAAGTCACTTTTTGTAATTGCAAGGAGAGGAACTGAGCCACAAAGTGATGGATTCTGATTTTTTCTTCCCATTAGGATGATTTAGAATTGTACAATAAGCATCACTGCATGGCTGCTAGATAATGCATGTTATTAATTTGGCACATACTAATGCTCTATTTATGTAATATTTCATACACTTTGCAGAGCTTCAAATTCAGAGAGCAACTGCAGAAATAGCAGGCGTTCAGATCTGCTCCTGCCATTTCATTTTTTCCTGAGCAAAAGGGTATTAGCTCGATGAATTCCTGAATCACAGAGAATGGGTTTCACTCATGTTCCATCCACACTCAGCCCTTCAGCCAGTCACTTGGCCCCAGATAGTATGGGAACAGCTAATAATTAAATTCTAACTCTTGGAAGCTAAACAAAGGAGGACAAGTGACAGAATTAAAGTAGAGAGGTGCCTGACTTACCATCCTCCTTAGAACTTGCAAAGTTGCCTGCATGGCTCTCTCTTTTTGTGCTGGAATTTTTTGTTTTAGCCACTTAGTCTTGCAGAAAGGGCGTCTACTCCTCTGTTTCTCAGGGCCCAGACACATTTTCCACCTGATGGAAATATCTGATAATGAGCCAGAGGGAGCCACAGTATTAACTTCTGGAAGAAGTATCAGGGGTTAAGGACTTGCAAGTCTGGACCTTGTTATGAAAATCCAGCACGTAAAGAGAGGGAAGAGTGGGAATCCTACAATGAAGAAGTTGGGGAAGTGAAGCAGGTAAGAAAAAAGATTACATTTGTCTGAGAGTCAAACTACAGACAGAAGAGTGACCGCGTAGGTGGAGTTCATTTGGGAAACAAGTAGCTGAACCGTGGTTTCCACCTCCAGGAGCATTTGTGTAATTTACTCTGCAGTTTTACTCAGAAGATCAGTGATGGCTCGATCCAGTAGATTATTCAGGAGAAGCCTTAGCCCCAAGGATAGCAAAAAAAAAAAAAAAAGTATCTCAAATGATACATGAAAGCTCTCTGTGATTAGCTGGTATTTGAGCTCCTTCTTGCCCTCCTACATTCACTGCTTACCCCAGATTTCAGTACGTGCGCTTTGTGCAGTCTCTCTACTACACCCGTGTTGATGTGAAGTAGAAAAGGTTGTTGCTAAGTGACATGACAACTGCAAAGTGCTTTTCAATTTCTTTCTCTGTTTTCTACTCCCACCTTCTGCATGCATCCTGTGTGGAGAGTTTGCTGCTGGGAACATCCCTGTCTAGCAGCGAGCACTGCGTGGCAAATCTCCGGGTCACATTTCTCTCAGAAGTGGCACAGATGCTGCTGGTGCTGCCCCAATGCTTCTTTCAGTTGGAAACTTGGGATTGACCCAAGATCATTCTCGTTTTTCTTTGCTCGTGTAAATTCATGTGATTCAGCGTCCAGTCTGAACTGGGTTTGGTGGCATCTTCCCCAGTCATGTATAACAGTTCCTGCTCTCTTCATACACAGCAAAGCAAAGTTATCAGCCCAAATGGGGCACAGCTTCTGATCTCTGTACCTCAGCCCTGCAAATGAAACCTGGGACAGAGCTTTGACACAGCTGCTCTTCCTGCGTGATCTGTGCTGTGGGTAATTGTCATGGGCTGTAAAGCACCAGGTCCTGTTGTAGTGGAAGAATTCTATTTACAATTCCCTGCTCATAGTCTAAGTCTCTATTGCTGAAGCCGTCCTCAAATTATTTCATTTATTGGCTCTAAGTAGGAAAGTAGTTTAATAATAATTAAAAAAAACCACACACCAAACTTCAAACAACTAGATTCTTTGAACTTTACCTCTTGCAGCAATCTTAATACTACTTACATCTCCCTTCATGGAGTTTCATTGGCCAAACCATATCCTTTTGTTTTGTGCCAATACAGTGACTCTAATGCTTGATGGGCTCCATCAGGACCCACCACAGTGCACCACAGCTTACCATAGCAAACCACAATAAAATGATAACAGTAAATAGCGTTACAAATCTCGTGCATCTGTCTGTCCTGGGTCCTTCTCTATTCTGTACGTAGGTTCAGCCACGACTTTTTGCCATGCAGAATTTGTGAGTGAAAGACTGGCATTACGCCTGCGCTATCTGTTCTTTACCACATTAAAAAGGTCATAGAAGGATAGTCAGTTAAAAAATTCTGGTACTGAAGAGAGCCTTTGCACTGAAATAAATTCCAAGCGAGATTTTTTTTTCAGTCTGGGGGGAGGGGAACTGCTAGAAAAAAATGTGAGCTCAACTATTAGCTTTCCACTTGTAAAACTTCATATATCACTAAATATATTGCCCGTAGAGGACAGAAGCTGTTAAGACGGAAAAGAATTTTGAAGATGGATGAATGACAAAGACAAATGAAGATTTTTATTTTAGCCGAAGTTTCCAAGTGCTGTCTCTGGGTTGGGAGGGTACTGTTAATAAAGTACACTTGACATATAACTGTTCAAGTTCCTGAGAAACAGCTTTGCTTTAAAGTTTGGTAGAGGATCAAAAAGAGTGAATTCTCTGTTTTTCTCTATAAAAAAGAAAAAGAAAGCCCTGAAAAAGGATAGGTTTTTTTGGGAAACGGCATCTATGCCTTTTGTCTTTTCTTCTCTTTGTGGTCCAGAGACAGTGCGTTGACTGACTTCTTCAGAAAGGAGATCAGTGAAATTGTCAGTTGATTACTTCTCCTTGATTAGCATTTATAAGAGCCCTGTGATACATTATTTGCATTCCTATTTAGCCGTGATTTTTGTGGGGCAGCAATGATTAAACTTGTCACAGGGCCTGATTGACAGGGTCAGATCTTCACTTTCTACTCTTTTGAAATTAAAAACAAATGTGTCAGCTCCCTTCATGGGCCGCAGCGCTGTGAAGCTTGCTTGCCTTGTCATCGCAGATAGGTCAGGAATGTTTTAATTTTAGGGATGGATTCTGCTTGTCAAGCAGAGTGTGATGGCGTGTAGTTCTGGAGATGAGATGTGAAGGGTGTAAAACAAAGAATGGAAAGAACAAAGACAAAGACACTCACATTATTAGACAGATTTAATTAGTCTGAATGGATATTATGCTAGATGAAGCAGTGAGCTGTGAAATTAACCCTTGATTACGGATTGGCGGATCATGCTCATAAAGAGAATCAAACCTTGGTGAATGGGAAAGAGGTGCTGTCCTACCCTCGCAGCCTTCATCCCCACGACCCCTTCCCGAGTCCAAGAGGGGGTGAAAATCTTTGAAGGAAAAGCTATTGGTGGTGGCATTTGGGAAGTTAGGGCAGTCTCTCCCTCTTCCCCAACGTCTGAAGCTGGCCCGTCCAAAGAGCTGAAACCAGGCAGGTTACACAGGGGCAGATTTTCACGTGAAGGATGGTGAGGAAAGACTCCCACCCCGTGCAGACCATCCCCCGTGGGCAATGGGGTGCACGGGCAGCACAGAGCCCAAGTCCCCTCTAAAGAATTATTCCCACATCATTCCTGCCTCCCTTCCCACCACTACCAAGTAGGTTGGATATTTCTGCTTGAAAACATTTTGCTACGATAGGCTGTGAGTTAATGCAATATTATTCACCCCTAAGTGAGGGTTTAGGCATCAGAAAGGCCGGGCTGTACCGCCTCTAATTCGCAAGTGCCGTAATGTCCCAAGCACTGAGGTAGTGTAGGACATTGGGGTAATGACAATCAAGAGGGTGCTGTGTTTTGCTGCATCGGATGCTGTGCAGAAGAGGCACTTCAGCCTTTTGTGTGCTTCTCATCAGCATTCCCCAAAGCACTGTATCAAGAACTACTCCTTCTAATTAGCACTACTGCAAGGGAAGAAAACAAATAGAAAATACAGTGTTACTCTCTTGTTAGTTCCTTGTCATTTCTTCCAAGTTGTTCAACTAATGGAGTAATCAGCCTTTATGTTAAAAAAGAGGGGAAAAAAAGCCAAAGGGCATTAGGCGCACTAATCTACCAATAGGTGTGAGGCCCCTGCTTCCCTCTGGCACATTTGAAATGCTGAGTTTCAGTGCAAATTTGCATGCTGGAGGCTGTCAGATTAAAAAGGAGTGAGACATGAAAACAAGTTGGGTGAGAGACTGCCTAGCAATGGTGGCTGATAACTTGCTGAACGGCACTCTTACCTCTAGAGTCATGTTGAGCCTCTATAGGTACCGTGCTGCACGGTGTTACTTCTCATACCATTTTTTTAAACGTGCTATCAAGAATTCTCATTTTTACTTAATATATAGTAGCATTTAAGTGGTGTCTCTATGTGGAGTGAAACGAACCCTTCGATGAAAGACCTACAGGAGATTAATGAAAGTCATTATCTTTATATGATAGCAGAGAGTTACTATCCCCAGAAAGAAAGGAATTTCTGCCTGCACATCTTTTCTTCCCTGGTTTCGCCATCCCTTTTTGTACCCTGAAAGAGAAGAGGCAGCATGAGACGGTGATGAGGGAATAGGACATGACATGAATCCCATTGCTAAGTCTACTACTGAATTTCTGTTGGTGTTAGAACAAGTCACTTTGCCATTCTCCAGATGAAAACGATTATTTAAGGACAAAAGACTAGTACTTATCATTAAACCTGAAGACACAGACTAGTTCTTAGGCAGAAAAGCCTTGTCATTGAACTGGTGTTTATGCGAGCAGTCACACATTAGTGTTACTGCTTTCAGGGGCCTCTCATCAAAGTCTTTATTATTACAAACCTATTGAGCCGTATCCTCAGCTGCTGTGAATCAACATAACTCTCCTGAAATTAATGATGCTACACAGTTTTACATCAGCTGAGAATCCGGCTCTTCCTATCTAGCTGTTTATGTATTATTCAGCTAAATTATTCCGGTACGGGCCATACAAAACACTGCGCTCTTCCGGAAGGATCTGCTTTCCAGACCCAACATTGCCTCTTGGGGCAGGACCAAGGATTCGGGTCTTCCCAGTTGCCGGTCTAGAAGGCCAAGTGGGTCATAGAATAATTTAATTAAACAGTTTTAATTTAATTATTTGATTCAATAGTTCTTGCGATGTCTGCTGCTTTCAGCCTGCAGCAGAGCTTTGGTTACCTGTTGCAGGGGAGGGCTGTGCTGGCAGATGTGCTGGCGCAGGCGCGCGGGTCGGTGGGTTACAGCAGGGCTCTGCAGGAGCGCTTGTGCTGGACATACTGGCTGGAGAGACTGGTGGCCTGTTTAGCAGAAAGAGAACAAAGCATATGAAACCAGCGGAAAATGCAATGGCAAATAAAAGGGAAACCTCTGTATCTGTCTGTGCATTTGTCAGAAACGTAGATGAGTTTTCGTTTCTTTGTTATGCCGCTTGCCGTGGTCCTCTCCCTGGCACTGAGTTTTGCAGCTTGTAAAGCCTTAGCGTGGCTGATTTTGTCACTGTGGTGCTCCTCCTGCTCACTTTGCAGAGACAGAGACTTCAACTAGTGCATTCCGCTTCAATACGAAACATCAGCAGACAAAAAGTTTCCAAAGAAGAGGTTTGGACAGAACCATTCAATGCAGAAAATGTTGAGTAAATGCTCAAGACAGCCCTATAGAATTGCATACGATCCTTCAGTGGGGAACAATAAGCACTTACATATGGAACACAATGCACATTTGCTTGAATGCTCAGTTTTATATTACCGTCCTGCTGTTCGTGAGTATAGCTGAAGAATCGGTGCTGGTAGCACTGGCCCCATTTGCAGGGGCATTTCTGCCCCTCTGATGTGCCTCTATAAAGGGAGTAACTCTGTTTAAATCGGGGAATTGACACTGGT
>NW_009661368.1:1922646-1923041 GCF_000708025.1 Charadrius vociferus
CCGCTCTTCACCCAAAGTGGCAGCTCAAAATCATCGCGTTTCTGCCTACCAGATACAGCGTATGTTTTCTAATTATACACGCAAGATGCTCGCTCACCTGAGGTTCAGGTTTGCAGCACCGTTTCTCATCACTCACTTAATTCAAAGAGCCAGAGCAGTTATGCGCCCCCCACCCTTCCTTTATTTTTCAAACTGAATTGTTTCTGTGGTAGCTTGGTGTGTCAGCTTGTAAGTCTATAAAACAGTTTTCTACCAGCTGGAAATCCAACATGCTACATGAATACATAACAGTGCCGAACCAAGAAGGTTTGTAATTCAGTAATTAGCTGTAATTAATGAACACAAAGTGAAGACTCATTTACAGTTTAAATTATCACATTAGCTCCTGTCACCCT
>NW_009661368.1:1923092-1969132 GCF_000708025.1 Charadrius vociferus
ATTTAAAATTTAAGGAATGCCATTACATGAAATAATAGGTAGGAAATGTAATAGAAATCGCTGAGAACAGTTGGCCATCCTTAGAATGGGAGGAAAAAAATGCTATCAGTGATGATTTGGAAATGTTGTTTCATCTGTGAACAGATGAAGGATTGAAATCTACGCTCTTTTCAGTGTATTTAAAAAGAAAACGAGTTTGGTGGTTGCTAAGTCTTTGTGCAGGAAGAGCCATTGTGCATAATTGTAAAAGCAGTTGATACTGATAATGCTGTTGATAGTAACATGATGACAGCATGGAAATGCTCACACCATTATCTTTAATGGCGCTGAGTCGATTGCAACAGCATTGAGCCCCTGTAATATTCACCAATCTTAGTTGTGAAACTTCAGCCTAGCAGGCCTTAAGTAATTGTCACTTTGCAATCTGCCTGTAGTTTGTGTGTGTGTGTACGTCTATGTAAAACGCTTTCATTGTGCTTTTAAACCCACCATGATGCTTCTCTCTGCAGCTGCCACTGATTTTTTTTTTCTCAAACAGTTCAATAACAAGAGAATTCCAAACCCATCTGATGCCGCCTCTGTAGCTCCCACATATCTGCATTACAGCCCTTATTTTTTTGTTCTTTATTTCTTATTCAGTTGCCTTTTCATTTTAAATAGGCCACTGGAAGCTACACCGTCTAATTTTTCATAGGTGATCGACTGCTGAGTTGTGGGTTTACGTAGACAGAGGGAAGGTAGCGATAAGCCAAAGAGAGAGGATTCTATTAGGGAAATGCAGCGGTAATTAATGAATCCTGCCAGTAATTGGGAAGGTGTAAGCCTCTGTAATATCGTAATGATAGTCATCCGTTCTGTGCATCCCCCATCACTCCGAACGATCCCTCATCGTCTCTGTGATCTCAGACACTTAGCCATGCAAATCTTCCTGACAGGACTCTATGTCTTTGTCTCCCTAATTGGACAGTATAGAGTTGTTTATGGATATTGCAGACATTTAGACCTCAGTTGGAGGTTGTTCAAAAATCGTTAGCAAAGTTGCCTTAACAGCATTGTCAAATATTTATTCCCCTGTTTCAATATCTGTTTTTAACCCAGGCACGGTTTGCGATAGAATTAACATTTTGGAGATATACCGTCTTCTTCCAGGCTCTGTTTGAGATTGTTATTAAGCCGTTTTCCTATGGAAAAAGGGAACAACAACAACAAAAAAATCTACCATAAGCCCTCATTTCTGAAGGATAAAAGATGATATTGTAGGGCAAATGTGCTGCTTTTTAATACCATTTCCATGGGGAAATATTAAGAATGCTGACAAAGGCAGTTCCACTTACAAAAATTACAGGAAGCTTATGGGGCAAAAATTCCAGTTTAGTGTAAGCCAAAATAAATGGAGAATAATCCCATTCACTATACCACTTCAAGTGAGAGCAGATTAAGAATCTGTATCGTATATATTAGAAAAACTATGTCTTTTTCCTTGGTCAAGACTTGGGGGGTTTAATTCTTGTATATAATCGTCTGTTGGTAGTAGGTGAAAAGTAAGATAAAATAAATGCATCTAATGTTGTGCTTTACCAGAACAGATCTTTTTCTTTTAGAAACTTGGTCCTTGGGGGATTTTGCATTTTTTGTGCATAATGGATTTATTGTATATGGTGTGAGGATTTTCTGAGCACAAGGGAAAGTCTTGCAAAGACCTAGACCACGAACACCAGAAGCAAAACTGAGTTGAAGAGCGAGCGTGCCGGAGATCAAAGACGACGGGCGGTATAACCGCAAATACTCGCGATTTGGAGTGTCAGGGAGAGAGATCAGATGGATCAGGCAACTGAATTTACAGTCCCTTGGTCATATGCCATTTTACTCAGACAAGTTGTCCCACAAATCAAGGGGATTATTTGCCTCAGTAAAAGACGATCAGGTCTCTCTTTTTTTGTAACTACTAAATTAAGCCCCTAATCCTGCAAACAGTTCACTACACGCTTACTTCCATTGCCATCTTCTCTCACAAGGCTGCTTGTTCCAGCAAAGGTGAACATTAACATATTTTATATTTTTGATAAAAGATCAATATTCAACTGGAATAAAACCAGAAAAGAAAAATATGCAAGAATTTGTCTAAAATAAAAATTTGGCACTTTTTTCAACCCCAATTCTATTTCCTTTACACAAATATAAGGTGTGAAAAATTCTGTTCATGGGAAGGTTTCTAGGAAGAATTTCTGAAAGTATTAATTTGCGCCTGTCTGGCAACTATCTTGAAAGCTGTTTGTAGTTTTGGAAATTATTCAGCCAGGGAGCAGTAGAAATGACACGTTATATAGTTGATTAATATAGTAAATAGCAAATTACTGAAGGGGGAATAATCAAAGCCATAGTTGCAGCAAATATTTACCTTATCTGATTTCTCTCGGGTTATCCTAGAGTTTTAGGTACCTCCCACAATCAAACCCAAAAGGTAAAGAAAACAAATTAAAGTAAAACTATTTGTAACACAAGGGAAGGAATATTTACTTTTTTTCTTTTTGGTGAAGAATTTCTGCATATGTCTTGTAATTCTTTTTTTTTTTTTTTAGCAAGCTCCCATTTTTTTGGTTGGTAGGTCTTTTTATAGTAAACTTACTGCTCCCTTAAAGCACTACTGATGTAATCTGGAAACCCACAAGCTTTTCACTCCTCTCCCTAAATTGCTGATGAAATAGTAGTGAACTACAGCACACCGGAAAAAAAATCCATCTCTTGAAGGTCAGAGAAGGCAGTGAACTGCCCGAATACACAGCCGAATACATCCACCCATCCTGTCCCATTCAAGCTCACGTTTTGCCATCCCTGAGATCATTGCGGGGACAGAGGCTGACGCGAGGATGTCCCACCTCTCGGATATCCCTCGTACTGAGCACGAAGCCCTGTTTCCTACAGCCTTTGGTGGGCTGCCCGGCACCGCCAGCAGGCTGCCACGGGACAGCCCATGTTCCCCCCAAGCGCAGCAGGTTCGCCCTCTCCCTCATCTCCAGGCTGATGCCACCAGGTTTCTGCTCCCGTTGTGCTACTGGTCCAGGAGGGGCCAGCACTGCAGGATGGGATCAGGCTCTCTTCTCCCTGCAGCAGACAAAGCAAATTGGCTCTAGATGTGCCTGCTAGAACCTTCTCCAGAAAATGAATGTATTGGCATTTAGGGTTTTTTTATATATGCACATACATATATATATTTAAAATCCCAGCTTGAGAAACTTATGTTGGTGCAGCAGTCTGTGACACTGAGTACAAGCTGCTGTGCAAGGCAATTGCCAAATGTTTACATAAACACATAAATAAGACAAATAAATTTATTTTCATTATTCATATTTTCTGCTCTTTCTTTTCCTTTTTATTTATGCTTTAAACAAGTTACTGTAAATATTACGATAAAAAAAATGTTTGCAGTGGACAGGAAGATGATCAAAAAGCCCTGATATAGAGCAATTCATGTTTCTTCCTTACAATCACTAACGAATCTTAACTTGAACCGTGTTATGTTCCCATGTGAGTGATAAGCAATGATTTATTATGAAGTGTCACGAAATCGGAATGCCATACAGTGAGACATGAGCTAGTGGAAAATGTGTTCCCTGTTTCCCAGCCTCATTACTCAAAGATGCAGTGTCCCTTTCTCTGGCTCTAATTTACCTGGCTTTTTGAGGCACTCTGATATCAAAGGAAACAGCACCAGGAGTGAAATACCTGATCCGGGCTGTGCCATCCACCTACCAGAGCCACTAGACACATTGCAAGGACCGGGAAAAGGGAGCCTGCCTGGAAATTCAAAGCTATTGCTGTATCAAACATTTGCAACCCTAATGATGCTACCCCCAAAAGCAATTGCTGAGGATTACAGCATCCGTTCCCTCATCAGTACTGTCAGTGCATGAAGAGGAAATAAAACAGGCATCACGGAGGAGACAAACGGAGAAGTTTTCTTTATGCGTTAGAGTTTCTTCTACTCTCTAATGATTCCCTTCTCCCCATGATCCTAATTCAAGTAACTGGCATGTGATATATTTTGTAGATAAATCAGCGCCAGAAGAGCATGTGCGGTTCTGGCACCACGGAGTAGGTGATTTACTTGTAGCTCTCACTGAGCATGGTTTTTAAGGTGGGAATTTGTGTTTTAAGTGCTTCCTCACAAGGAAAGAAGCAGCCAGTGTATTGCACGCTAATTCACATAAGCAGCCCTCCTCTCCTACCGATTAATGCTTTCTTCAAACAGGCATAGTCTGAGGTTTTAAGACTTTTTCTGGATGTCTCTTTAAAGGCCCTAATCCTGAAAGCACTTGCACTCAGGCAAATCTCAGGTGGAAATAGCTGCGTCTGCCTAAGTAAAGGCAAGAGTTGAGCGTGCTGCTGCTCTGCCGCAGAAGACAGACATGGAAGCGTGAGCCTTTCCAGGGAGGTGTGGCTCAGGTGGTCAGGGCACATGGCAGAGCAATCAGAAAGATGCGCTGACGCCTGGAAAGATGAACAATGTTTTTCTGGAAAGGCAAAACCTCTACCCATTTAAAAAAAAAAAAATCTTTTTATCCAAAACCAGAGATTTAATCATACCGGATTTGTTAAAGGTTTACCAGCAGCAGCAGTTTCTGTTTCAAAACATGATCCCATTCTACCACAACAAAATGTGATAGAAGACCAGAAAGTTAAACTGAACAGAATAAACTTGAGAACAAATTTATATCCTGCAAATTCTTTCACATGAAAAAGAAATATTATATCTAGGCATGTTACAACTAGTTCAGTCTGTCTTAAGGCAATAGTAGCTGTTGTTTTTCTTGCAGAAAATGTGGAAATCATCAGAAGAAAATTAACCAGAACTCATCCTTGTCTGAAAGGCTGAGAGACTCACAAATTTCAAAAATCTTTTTTCTATAGAACTGCTTTATACAGACTCTTTGTGAAGTACAATCCAGAGAGTAGTTGTCTCACAGCACTGACAATGTCTGCTGTTCCAGAGGAGACGGTGTGTGATGTACCATCCTGAAATATTGTCAGCAAGCCTGGAGATATAAAGGCACTTTCATAGCAAGGCAGGGATGAAAGGAAAGGGGTTTGAGTTTGCTTTCTTGTTTTGCTTTGTTTCATAGTCCTAATAAAATGTACCATTGTGCTCTTAACTTCTCCCCTCCCATTTTGTTCAGCGGAGAAAGGGAACAAAATTCTCCTGCAGAAGAGTTGCGGTGTTCAGGAGGGAGAGAAGAGGCACAAATTCCTTCCTGGAGGAGTTTGCTTTAGCCAGGGACAAGTTTTGTGTAATATCAAAATAGCGCTGAACGCAGAGATAGGATCAGCCTCTCCCTGCTCTCGAGCATCCTTTACTGTCTCGCCGTGAATCTAGACTTTGTAATGGCACAGCTGAATAGGTGGGGTTGGGAGAAAACCCACCCGCAGTAGCCTCTAGTTTGATGATTAAGAAATTATCTTCACATTTGAAAAAGTGTGGAGTTTAATCTAACCGGGAATTACATTACACGGGAAACAGGGAGGCAACTGAGGAATTATGTAGCAGTTGAGTAAACATCTGCAGATGACAAGTTGGCCTTTTTAAGCACCTAAATTAGTTGGGGAAATGTAGCTTTAAGTGACCCACCAGTACGTCCCGACATCCATCCCTGTAAACCCGGGACTTGAACCCACCGCCAGTGTCCAGATGGTTTAACCATAATTGCCTTGTCTTATCTGCTCTAAATTCACTTTTTTCAAGGTGTGCTACAAAAGCTATTTCTCTTCTGGGATCTATACAGGTGGCATTTTAAAATGTAGCAAGCACCCAAGTCTACAGAACCTGCTTGTCACAGAAAATGACACAGTTTGCATGTGACCTGTAATGACAGTTGCTAGTTGAAAAGAAACCAGAAATTCAGCTATATCTTCCACACTTTGGTTGCAGCTGCCATCAACTAAATCTCTCTCCAAGGGCAGATGGTGCCCTGTACAATGAACAATTTAATCTTTAGCAAATAGAGAAACTTTGCCAAAAAATCCACTTTTTTTTTCTCCAAGAATAGGCTGTCAATAACATGTGCTCTCAAATACATTGTGGTTTGATGACTATACTTTATTTATAGGGAAAAAAAAAAACAAACAAAAAATAAATGTTCTCTCATTATTTTTTTTCTTTACAAGCCTGTGTCCCTTCCAAATACCCCTCCACTGGGCTTTGGTTGTGTGCACAAGCGATTGGGAGGAACCAGTTTCAGGATATTTCTTTGTGCCTGTTAGATATCATGTGTGCTCTTTGTTACTGAACATGTGTGTATCCTATGTCACCTTGGGGCCCGAGCCGAGATCAGGGGTGAAATCTTGGCCTTTCTCAACGCAAATGGCGCAAATCCCACTCTCTCCACCAGCCCAGGATTTCATCACGTCTCTCTGAAGACACGGGGAGCTGCAGCCCCCAATATTTCATCTGATTCCATCTATCAGCGAAACAGCTGAGGCATGCAGGGAGGTGAAATGATTTGCCTGAAGCTATGCACGCCAGATCTCTGGGGTGGGAACCGGGTTTTAGCACCCAGCCCGCTCTCTTCCCTTCCTCCCCTGCCTGCCTCCAAAGGAGGCCAGCACGCCTGGCTTCTGGCAACGATGCTGCTTGCCCCTCCTGCGCCCTCCCTACACCCCTCGTCGCTGCCCGGGCCCATGCAAAGACCTGGATCGCCCAAACTAGCAGGAAAAAAAAAAAAAAAATAAACTCTTCTTGCTGTTTTTTCTCAGCCTGAATAGCCCCGTGATCTGCAGCACCGCACAGTCGTCACCGGTGAGCGGTCACGTGCGGAGGGAGGAACAGGGCAGCGCTCGCCTCCAGCCTTACCGCGTCTTTCATCTGCCCCTGTCTTTGGGGGATGCGTCTCATCGTTCTTGCTTTTAAAATACTCCCAGATCCTTTTCCAGTCATTCACAGAAGAAAGTGCCTGCCCTCTGGGGAACCGCTCAGGCTAACAGATGTCAGCGTTTTCACAAGCCATGTTGTTCAGGTGGATTTGGAGGATCTAACTGTATTTGTTCAGGGATGTCTGGTAGCCCTAGTGAGCTGGGCACTGCTGCACGTATTCCGTAGCTCTGATTGGGCTGCTTTTTGTCTAGAAATACATATATATACTTACACATAAAAATATATTTCTATTTGTACATTATATTTGTACCTAAAATATAATGTATACACAGAAGAATTTTTGCATCTCTCTCTTAGGTCTCAGGTGGAATGACTGGTCCACATACACGCCTGCACAGGCCCCTAAAACGTCAGCGTTGCTGTGCCCGCGCAGCCCAGCCATGGTGTTCGGTGCCGTTAGTCCGCAGCTCCTGGCAGAGACGGGTCGCTGTCTCCACTGCACTCTGCACAGTACGAATAGGCATATGCTTAAGAGTTTTGCTCAGTCAGGCTCACAGCTAAGAGATCTAAGTCATACAACACTACATACACAGACGGCAGATGTTTATGCAAAGAAGAAACTCAGAACGTGAAAGGTTATTGGGATTTTTGGCAGATTTCAAGGAGATTCTTTGTTTATACCCCAGAACTGTTGGGCCAGGCCAGCTGAGGTAAATCAGCATAACTTTGTTGACCTCCTGCAGATCAGGTGCTTTGCACCAGCCGCAGGTATGCGCTCTGATGGCCTCACTGCTGAAATCCAAGGTCTTTTACCTGGCCTTGGCCTTAGCCTCTTAGCAAAGTGTCTTCAGCAAAGAGTTTTCTGAGATAAATGCAACTTAATGACTTCAACTTTTTATTAAATGTAGTTTCCATCATCCCAGGCAACAAGGTCTCTAAATTCCTCCACCTGGGTGTTACCGCGGTCAGACAATTTTGTATTCAGGCGGACACACCCCAGGAACATCTGAGCTAGAGCCCACATTTTTTTTCCATTATCTTGTTCCGCATTCTCATAAGCTTAGATCGGGGGATGGAAGTATGTTTTACTTTTACAATAAAGGACACCTTTTTCCACACTCCCCTCTCTGTGTGGCTGATGGCTCAGTTTGAATATGCAAAGTCCGAAGCCTTCTGCAGGGACATGAGAGGCTCGGGGACCTGCTGGTGACCACGGTGTGTCCTCCTTTCCCTGAGCTCTGCTGCTGGCCGTTGGGCAGCTGACTGTGACTTCTGGGCAGTGCACAGTGCAGCTTCTTGGCACGACACCCTTCAGTATGAAGAACTTCAGGGACCTTTTCCTCTTGGAGTCATGTGGAGCTTCTGCATGTGTTTGGGTGGGTGCTGCACCCTCAGCAAGAACAAAGAAGAGCTGAAAGTATTAGTTATCATGAGGGTTATTCTTACCTCTCCCAAAATGCTTTCCCACCCTACTAGAGTGTGTTTTCTGAAACAAATATCTTCTGTTTATTTATTTAATGTGCTGTTAAATGACCTTCTGGAAAACTATTCCTGCCGCAAGGCTTTAAAATGGATGGGCAGGCGTAACTTAAGAGAGCATGCTCCTTACAATCAGGATGAATCATTTGAGTAGTTACTGTTTAGATTGATATAATTTTAGTTATAATTATGGGTAACGAGAAGGCATTTAGAGTCTGTAATACTGTAATTCATAGTGAGAGGAGTCCTAAATTAAATAAAATATATCCAGATTTGCCTTTTCTCCCTATCTAGGTATTGTGCACGTGAGCGTGATTCTTTAAGGAACAGATTTTCTGCTGCTGTAAAAATCTCACAAAAGTAGGTCAAAAATGACATCTAGAGATAACATGTTTGGTAACCACAAAGGGACTGTCTGTGTCTTTCTATTTGGCCTTTTAAGAGTCCTGCAATTTATTACTGTAGGTACAGCTGCTGCCTGAAAAGGTTTTGATCCATAGACTCCCGTGGACTTTGGTGCGTGGATCACAGATACATACTGTCATTTTTGTTATCCCATTACACTAATAGAAGGTGATAAAATCATATTAGCAAAGATCTGGAAATACAAAAAAAAAAAACCCTCAAAACATTATAGACAAGTGAACCTGTTGTCATCTGCCTGGCTCTAGATTACCATCCCACTTTGGACCACGCCACCGAAGTGGTCAGTGTTCTCCTGCAGAACCCAAAAAGCAAACAGTGACAGCAATCCCCAAGCAAAGGACTTGAACACCACCCCATGAGTGGACAGCCCGTGTCTGCAGGAAGCTGCGTCATTTGGTTGGTGTGGGTTTTGGCCATGGAGAAAAGGGGAAAAGGAGATGAGAGAGTAAACGAAAGCATGGGATTTGGCGCGCGTGTGCGTGTGTGTGTATGTGTGAAAGGAAGAGTGAGCTCTCCACTGCTCTCGCGGGCTGAGGAGCACAGCTGAGCAGCCTGGTGCCATCCCGCCGAGGCCGGACACAGGCGCGATCGGCTGTTGACATACAGTTGACAGTTGTCTCAGATTGCAGACGTGTTTGAGAGTTCCTATTTCAAAGGTTTCACAGCTGTGTTTTTACGGCAAGATTTGAATGAGAGGGAAGCTGTGCCATGGACAAGGAGTGGGAAGGTGATTGGTAGAAAGAATCCTGAGTCCTGACGCATCCACATTAAAATAGATACATCTTTTTACATCTGTTGATGGATTGATAATTAATGTTAAATAAAAGCAAAGCTTCAGTATCTGCAACTAATATCAGCATAGTCAACAACCTCAACTGCATTTTTGTAACATAATTTAAATGATTGAGTTTTCTTTATGGTACAGGTTGAACTACACTTCAACAAATGCCCAGGAAGCAACAAACTTTGCCCATCAAGTGCTGTTTGAACATCCAAATTGCTGCACCCTAGACTGTGGGTGACAAGCTCTCCACATACTCCCTGAATCTCTTAGAGACTAGATAATGAAATACATAAACTATGACCCTTATTGATCAGGGCTCACACTAATTAATTTCCTAAAGTCCTGTCCCAGACTGCAGTGATATCAATGCAAAAAATCCCCAAGGATGGAGACTCTGGTTGGCCAAAAGGCCTAGGGGTGAAGTACTTATCCCATTGAAATCAATGGCAAATCCCAATTGATTTTAGTCATGCATGGATGTTACCATTAGTCAAGTATCTGGATGCTTAACCTCAAAAGTTTATACAATTGTCACAAATGGCTTTTATAGCAGTGCTAAACCAAAACTGCCTGCACGCACGCAGCAGTGCAGAGAATCCCTTCCGGCTCCCGGGTGCCTTGTTCCATCTTATCTTTCTTCCAGCAGCAAAACCAGTCAAAGAGAGACTTCCACCCTTCCCCGCTGGCTGTGCAGTCCCAGCCCTGCACTGGGGACTCCTGTTGGAAGTGTTTGTGTGGCCCCCTGTGAGGTGCATCAGGGATGGATCCAGTTTTCGGCTGAGGAGGTGTGGACCCACGGACCGTTGCAGGGAGGCAGCTGAGGATTGTATCATACCGTGGGCTGGAAATGATAGGAAGGGGTGCGAGTTTCTGAAACGGGTTTGTTGCCAGAAGGGTTTCTCATGGACCTACACCCTGACTGATGTGCCTCTAAAAAGCTCTGCCAAGGGTAAACAATGTCCTTAATGTTGCTTTGTGCATGCTCCCCTTGTCACCTGGGAGCAACCAGGAATATTACTAAGCTGATGGCTGGTCTAATACAAGGACCTTCCTCACAACAAATGAAAAGAAAAAGAGGCAGGATTTTGGCTTTTCATTTTTCCAACTGAAAATATTTCCCACTGGCAGGGAACCAGTACTCTGCAGTGATTGCTTCAAACCAAGACTCCTTCCCAGATTTAATACTACATGCTGCTTAATTGTCCTAACGACATTCTAGAGACAGAGTTGAATTAATCAAGAGTTATTGCTCCCGCACTCGGCTGTTTCACCACTGCTTCTCATGTTGGCCTATGCGGGATGCGCCCATGGTGTCTGTCTCCTGCACCCATGAGTTAGGCAGATGCTCTGCATGTCAGAGCTGCTGTGGAGCTCGAGATGATCCAAGGCCGGAGCTGGCGTGCCACTGGTAGTTTTCCATCCTGGTGAGGGCTGCAAAAATCTACTCGGAAAGGTAAAGTCAAATGCCTGTGCCATCTGCAGTCTGCACTTGGACCGTTTGCAGGGGGTGATGCTGCAGCTGAGAACTGGGCGGCGGAAGCAGAGCCAGCTCATGGCATTACTGTATTTCAGCTCTAGGTGTTACAATAGTATGGCTTCTGGATTGCTTTAAAATTTGAACAAGGTGTAAACTGACACAGCTTTGTCCTTTTGCAGTGAAAAATAATAGCTTTGCAAAGTGTGAATTGCTCTGGAGCGTTACCTCTGAAACCTAAAGACAACATTTTAAAGTGTCAACATGGATTGCTTTTAACATCTTTTAAGTGGGAATAACGATCTAAGGTATTCGCCACAGTTTCAAACTGACTTCCGTGCATCCTCAGTTGCCAAAAGTCTCTACATTCAGCTGCCAAAACCTCTTCTTCCCTTCCAACAATTTCTCCATAGCAGGTTTGGGTTGCCAATGCAAAACTCAACATCACTGTAAAAACTGAAAAGGTGAAGATATTGTAAAACAAACCAAATTATAAACGAAATAGCATGAAGTCAATGTACCTTTTTGTTTTCATACGGAATTTTTTTAAAAGCTGAGTTTATTTTACTTTAAATAAAGCTACTACTGAATTTCCAGTTGATTTAGCCAGAACACAGGGAACACACCGCAGGGTTTAAGTTGTGTTTGCTGAAGTGTCCGTGGCCTTGAACAGATAATATATTTTTCAGTAACATATTTCTCTTTGCCTGCTGCTGGTCTTTTTTGCTCTGTGCTCTCTCCAGATTGACTTTCACTCTACTTATTGCCTGCCTCATTTCTCACCCTATTTTTCCAGTTGTTTTTTCTACTGCTTTTCTCAGTATCTTTCTCCCATGTTATAAGCAAAACAGAACTCAACTTTAGGCTGAACTTTTAAACCCACATATTGAAATTAAGTTAAACAAGCACCTTCTGTCTCTATGCAGAAGGAACTTCACAACTTGAGTCACTTAGCACTTTTAGGAGTTGCAGAATGGAAAAGGTCCAGTGGAAGAACGGCAGCTTTTAGTGCTGGGGAGGGGAAGTGCTTTAACAACCAGAAATAACGCAGCGATAGTCCAGTAATTTAAACACCATGTGGGTACCAAGATGTCCAATTCACCCTGAGGATTTAGGGCATATTCTTGGCTGGTTGTAGAATGAGGCTCATCATATTGTCCAGGTTTAATCAACATGAGGGAAAAGCAGAGATGCAGAGTAACACACTCAGTGGACCAGGCGGAGCCACAGCATCACTAATCCCTGCGCAGTTCCGGACGTAAGGATCCGAGGTTTTTTCATCACATTTCTGTGTCCTTGTTTTTTGTGAGCCTATGGGTGGACAACGAAAAGCAAAGCTGACTTATTTCCCAAAATTTCTATTGATAAAATTACATATTGAATAAAATCTGGAATCGTGATTAGAAACTTGGTAACGATAGTCGTCATTATTATTCTGCTTGCAGGACGAATGCCTTAGTTCCAGCTCTCCAGCCCAGGCTTCCCGCACCCAGCCCGCCTCTGCGCGTCACGCCGATCCTGACATTGAACTCACAACAACCCGGACCGAGAAGACTGCCAAAAAACTCCCGCTATTCTTCTTCATCCTCACTAACAATTTGGTAATGAAGTATTGATTTCCACTCCCCTGCTTATGGACAATATTAGATTTTCATTGATAAACTGCACTGGGGCTGTCTGGTCTCCACTGTCCCTTTTTGCTGTCACTAAAACAAAGTGCCACTGAAGTAAGATAATGACTGAGAACATTGATGTACTTATTTCGTCAATTTGTAACACTTGACAGGAAAAAAAAAAATTCTTCATAGTTTAATGTCCAAGTGTGCTACACAAGATGCAGTCACATTGGAAGCTTTACTTTTCATGGTAATGTCCATTTCCTATTTATAACCCCTTTGGGATAGTTTGTCTAAAGGAAATGTTTCTATTCTGTGCAGCTATTACTGTTGCACCTGGGTTGCCCAATCCAGTCATTGCACTAGGGATCAATACATCACAGTAAGTACAAGAATTATTAAGTTAAAACAGATTCTGAGCCAAAAAACCTCTGAACAATGTTAATCTTCTGTGCAAGTTGTTCAAATAGTTATGCTTAACCATGTTGCTGCCAAAGATTTGTTTAAAATGGATTATTTTCAGTTTGTTTTATTCCTCAGATATATATATATATTTAAATCTCCATTACGGTTTATGATGAGACATATGCAATGGAGTGATTTTTAAACAAAAGTACTATTGTTAGATTATGGAACATTATATAAATATAGGTATATCTATATATAAATATCGCTATATAAATATCTATATATAGATATAAAAGAATAAAAGTAGAATTCCTTTCTCAGTTAGGTGAGTGTAAATCTGAACCTCTCTGTTGTAGTCAATGGAGCCACGTTGGATTTATGCCACCGTAAATGAGATCAGAATCTGGTGTCCGCGCTCCCTGTCGGGCCCGGCTCGCGCCGGCACGGCCGGGCTGGAGAGCACAGCTGCCTTCAAGTCAACCGAGACCCGGGGAGAAGGGGGCTACAACGATGGCGATTTCAAATTTGTGCTTGTAACTTTTTTCATTAAAACTTTGAGGTCCCAATTTTAATTTGTGGAATATTCACGTTAATAATGAGATCTAATTAAGACATCCATTAAAAGCCCGTTAAAGTTAATTTAACGTAAAAATTCCAATAGAACTGTATTAGATTTTCTCCATTAAATTAACGTTATGGATTTTTAACGGATGTCTTAATTATACATTATTATTAACGGGAATACTGTATTACACAGATTAAAATCTGGTCCCGAGTCAACTCACAAAACCTTCCAGGCCATGCTAATGTCACGCGTCTCATGGTACCTAGTGCACTGCTTGGAAAACCAGGCACAGCCCTGGTTCCTCTCGCTGAGCATTTCCTCGCAGCGAAAGCAACCTCCAGTAGAAAAATACGTCTCTGCATTTAATGATGAACTTCCCGTATTCTCAAAGGAAAAATAAGTCGGGATCCAGTTGTAAATCGCTACTCCGTTGCAAATGAAATATTCAAAGTATGCGAGGCACAAGTTGAGAAGAGGATCTTTCTCAAGTAAGAGAGGGCTTTGGGGTGTCTTTTACATTGTTTTATTTTAGAAGTTCAAGGATATAATTGAAGTGCAGCATCCACAAAATGAGACTAAATACGTCTACTGCGTTCCCTGTGGCTTGTGCAGAAGGGTCTGTTTTGGCATTGTTTGGGAAATTTTGACATGATCCCTAAACTCAACATGGAGGAGAAAAAAAGGCCCTTCTTATTTACCTCCTAGGGAAAGTGTTGCCCTTATGCCACATATAATAGCAAATTGCTTTTTTTATGGCATGCATAACCTAGATGGGAAAAAATATGGCGCTTGAGGGAAGGAGGGAAAAAGTAAATGAAGTTCCAGGAATGTCATTCTGAAGTAATGAGGCATGGACAGAAAATATACCCCTCACATCATCGGATTGAGATGGCAGTCGAAATAGCTTCATTGAAGTGTCAGCACTCATCCATCAATCAATCATCCACAAGGAAAAATAGCGACAGTACAACGGGGCGGCTTTTATGGGATTTACTCATGGGCATAGGGAATAGCAGCTCAAATGTAGTTCTGACATGAAAAGCAAGGTGCTGATATTATTTTTTATGATGGGAGGATCATAAAGTGAATTGAGAACAGTGAGGTCTGTCTTTGCTTAACCTATTCAACTGGAAATGAACGGAGCTCAACTGGAAACGAGCAGAGCCTTCAGATGGGTTAAGATTGAAGCCTGCACCGTGCTGAGCACCGGCCATTGACAACAAAATTCTATTAAAGCAAAATCAATGCATTAGCATCGAGCTCCTCAGAAGCTGTTAAATTGCACAGCCCAGTTCAGAGTTATTAAGTGAAGTTGCACAAGGTGGGTCCTGCGGCACAGACCCAAAGGCAGCGAGCGTGGCGGTAAAATGCCACTTGGGAGAAACCACGTGCGTATGCCCAGCCCTGCTCCTTTCCCCAAGCTTTGGATGCTCTACAAAAATATTTGGCTTATTGCGGCATCCAACAAGTGATGTTCCCACCACCTTACCACGGCCCTGATCCTGCACCCTGTCACAGCTGGGCGCTTTGCCATCTGCTTGGGTAGATACCACATGCGTTTTGCCGCTTGCAGCTGTGGCCGAGCCACAGGGGTGCCAACACGGGCTGGTACCAGGAGCGAGGAGCACTCTTCCTGCAAGAGGGCGGCCCTATGGCCCCGGCCAGCCCGCGGCATCTGGGGCTGGGGCTCCGTGGGGCACCCACTGCTCGGGTTTGGCAGAAAGGAGGGGTCCCTGGTGCCCCGTAGCCAGCGAGCAGAGGGCTCGTGATGACGATGGGAACCACCATCCCACCACCAGCCGCCCCAGCCCCAGCTGTGCCAGCAACTGGGACCCCGGAGCTGAAAACCTCTCTCAAGGTTTTTGGGAGGGCCGGTCCCCCCGAGGGAGGTCTGGCCGGTCCAGCAGCGTGTTTTGCTCAGGAACCTTCGCTCTGGCACAGGCACATGTGAGAACAGCTACTTCATTTGAAATCTGGCCACAAACCTTTATTTACACAGTGCTAAACCTTGATTATTTTGCCTGCATCGCTGTCCCCTGGGAACGTTTTAGGTACACATTTGAATTAAGTGATTTTTTATTTTTTTTTACAATATGATATAAAAAACTGTACGTCGCTCCTCTCTCTTTCTCTGTACGAAACTGGATGAGTTGATAGTTTATCTGTCATATAAATCAGGTAACACAGAAAATCATTGCATCTTTTCTCTGTCGTATCTACTCAATATCTATCGTTCTGACTTTTATTCTTATTGGAGATCATCAAAACATTAATTAAAAGCCTGGTGATCAAACAGCCGAATATTTATGATTCACGTCCTTGCTTATTAACAAGTGGCATATTGATACACCACATATCCAAGCTGTTTATGCTCTTACACTGCAATAAAGCAGTAAGAATTGTTACCCTTACACACTGGTTTGAGAGATTTATTCAGAAACTGTAGCTCCCTTCCCACCACCATCTATGTCAAAGTAGGCTGTATCACCTTAAAAAAAATGCTCCGTTTTAAAAGAGGGAGGTGTAATTAGCATCTCTTTGCAGCCTAATATACAAGAATTTCAGTGGATCAGTCTCAGGTGTTTTTCCCAGGCTCTTATTATTTAAGGTGGGAGGGAGAAGGACATTTAACTTTAAAAATGGCTGTCATTAGTACAATAATAATTGTTGGTTTAAAAAAAAATCTTTGAGAATCCGCTAACAAACCTGTCCAGTAATTACTTGTCAATGCAACTTATCATGGGTTTTATTACCTACTTGTAAAAGTATTTACAAGACTGACCTCCCTAGCTTTTTTAGAGATCATGGAGGATATAGGAAGTCATTTTAAAAATCAATAATTATATATTAACACGATAGGAGTTGAAGCCTTCCAAGCCAATTTTACAGGCTATTGAGTCAACTCTCACACATTCACATGGCAAGGATTGTTCCCCTAATTTTTGGTCTTTTTTCTTCCCTTAATTGCGTTTTGATAAAGTGCCGTATTTATTGATTAAATTATACCCACAGTTCAGTCCCTAAAATAGAAGGGGATATTCCCACTGGGAAGCGTCCGTGCGAGCTTTGCATGGAAAACAACCTGCCCTCGGTGAGCGGGAAAGCACAAAAGTCACAGAGTTTTGGCCCGGGGCAGCCTCTGGGGGAGAGCTACCGAGGGGAGACTTGCTGTTGACGGCGTTGCTCTCTGCTAATTACTAATGGCCTGATCCTCCCGCCAAGGCGCTGCCCTGGTTCAAGCACCGCAGCTCAGGTCAGCCCTCCGTTTGGTCTTGCTGTGAAGATTATCCTGCGATAAAACCTGTTGACAAAATGCAAGAGAATGGAAGATGGAAGCGTAATTTTTTGGCAGAGGTTTCTTCACAGTGAAGAAATGACTGTTCAGCGCCTGAGGCCAGGCTGGGCTGAGGCCACCGTCCCCGTCCCCTCTCCATTTGCCATCGTAGCTCTCAGGCTGGAGAAAGCACCTTGGCTAAGTGGAGGTGGATCTCCGTCACACGGGGCTTTTGTCTCTACAAACAGATATACGATGCAATTTATATTTAAAACTCTCGCTATAAAGACAGTATTGATCACAGATTCCAGATCGATACGTTGCAATTACAGCAGGCTTTAAAGGCCATCTGTCCCCAAGCAAGAGCACTGATATAACCACCTCTAGATATTTTGAAAGAGCGCTACTGGTATGTGCCCATCTTCTCACGGTACAACCGGACATACTATTTTTTGCTCCTAGGAAGCTGTGTTTAGGAGGTGCATAGAGCCATAATTCCTGGTTACTGCCCACCCAAGAGGAGACCTGAGACCAGCTTCTCATTGGGTTCCAAAGTCACAACAGGGTTGGTGATGCCGTGCTCTTGCTGGCCCAGTTTTCCTGCTCCCCCTCACAGTTTATCCCACAGGTTGCAACTTTCCTTTTTGCCAAACCTCTGTCCTTGGTTGAAAGCGACCAGCAAGAGGTTATTGAATTTCATTAAAACTAAGAACTCCTTTCCCTAACGGTGCTGAAGAGTTTGAGCTGGACCTTGGTAGGTATAAACTGAGCCTTATTTATATGTGACAGATTGGACCACAGCGAACGTAAAGTTTTGAAACTTGCAACTAAAGAATAGATGAGATGCAGCTAAAGGCAGATTTCAGTTCACATTTCACCAATCTGAGGACCTAATTTATCAGAATCTGAAGTCAATATTGATGGCCCTGGATGAGCCACCAGGTAGCGACCCCAGAAAGAAATGCTTCCTGGATTTTCTTTTTCTTTTTTCCTTAATTATTTCCTGCAGCGGTTGACTTCACACAAGCATGCAGAATGTAGGACTTTTATTCTCCAATTGTCTCCTGAAGGAAAGTGAAAGAATAAAACAAAACAAAAAAAAAAAAACCCAGTGGGTTTGCAGTGATAACAGAAGCCAACAGACCTTTGCAAATGAACACGTGCCAGGGAGAGGGTGAGCGTCCCACGCACGCTGCGCCGGTCCCTCCAGCATGTTCCTAATCTCCCCTGCAACCACCCCCCTCGTTTCAGTCTTCAGCTTTATTTATACCAAACTTCTGAAAAACAGAAGCCAGATTCTGAGTTCAGTTATTCCGGTGTAAATCCAGAGCTACTCCTTGAAATTCCGTATATTTACCCTCTGTCTACACAGCTCCAAACACTCTCCTCACGGTCTTAACCTTGGATTCCGAACGTGTTTGGATGGTTTTGAAAACAACTTCAACAAACAGTCTCTAGCTTTGTGCAGATTAAATCTAAGGCACAGTCTGCACTTCAGAAGTTTTATGGTTATGTCAGGGAAGTGATTGCAAAACTTTGTTATTGATGTGTCTATGCTGGTAAAAGTCCTAATGTAAAAACAGTTGTATCGCTATAAAGCACTTTATACTGGTACAGCTTATTTTGCTTTGCTGGACCACTTTTATACCAGTGCAAGCACTTTTATCCCGGTATACTTCAGTCTACACTAGTGGTCATTTTTTGTTTTAACTATGCTGGCAAAAATGTGAAGAGTAGATAAAGTTTAAGATGACACTGTTGTTTCTTGTACCAAAGTGTCTGTACAATATTTTCTTTGAGAGTGTTTTTAAAAGTGAAATAGCTGTACCACTGGACTTAACTGCAGAGTAATAAACTTCCAGTTCATCATCACTCTCAGCTCATGAAATGTCTTCGGGCCTTTGTAAAAAGCCCTGTTTGAGACAACAGATTAAATACTAATCCTGGCAGGTCGTACATCTCCACTTGAGTTCATACCATCTAGCTGAGCAAACTTTTTTTTTTCTTTTTTTGATCTAAGTAAAGACAACAAATTCTTTCATTAAACTTCTTAGATGAGATAGCGGGGGGGGAGGGGGAATCAATATTTTAAAAAGAAAATGAAAATAACATCTTGCAAAAACGCAGCTACATTAAATGCAAGGAATGCTTTCCCTTGCAACCCACATCCCCGTGCGGGCATCAGCCCCGGGTGAGGGATGTAGTTACAGTACTTAAACAGCCATGCAATTGTCTCAGATGTGGAATATTTATACGGGCAATGTTTTCACTTACTAACTAGGCCCTGTATCATTCAAAAATTACCTATCTGGATATAGCTAGGTAGATACGTGGCTATATACAGATATCTACCCCCTATATACATGCGTATGTTTGTGCGTACACCGGCACGCTGTGCATGTGTCTATTTATAAACAGGCGACGATTCTGTGGCTGAAGGAACAGCTGGGCACTGTTGGCACCGAGCGAAACAGCAGATATCTTCAGGACGTACAATGCAGTATTTTGGCTTTACAATGCAGCAAATGCTGGAATGTGCAATACAGGTTGCAAAAGCTGACAAGCTAAACAGTTCTTATTTGGCTCAGGGTACTTCACTGTCGTATGTCTCTGGTACAATACGCCCTTTTGTCTCGTGCTCAGGCACCACTTATTAATCCTTTGTTGTTTATTTTTTTTATTTTTCTGTACATTTGTTTCAGGTTTTATTATCTTAAATGTGTCAGCACGAATCATGAGATCCGCCCCCGTTTTAAATAATAGAGCATAGTTGGCCATAATAGTAAATTTGACAGTTTTGCTCTGCCCCAGAGCTTGTGGTATGTAGTAAGTTTGTTATTGGCAGCATCTTCAGGTTACATCTGTGACCCGTGGTGTTAGGTCTAGAATTTTGTTTAAAAAATAAATTAAAAAAAGAATCAAAAGCTCATTTCTCTTAAAAAAAAATGTATATACTACAAATTGCAAAAAGGAAAGATTAAACACATTTTTTATATTAACAACGCAAACGGGACTCCTTTCCGAGAGGACTCGCGGTGACTTTATCTGTAGAATGTTTCAGTGCTTATGCACTAATTTTGTAACAAGTGCATGCTGTATAGAATATATTGCCTGTATACTTAGAGTGGAGGGGGGGGCAAGCTGCTTTTCATTGTGCACTGCAGCTTGTTTGGATGAAAAGTTACGCCTTTGATGCATTTTTATACTGTACATATTTGTAGATATTAACTATATTGCCATGGTATGAACACAGATTTTGTTATATTTGCTTGTTTCGGTTTCCTACAAAAAAATTGGTCCATAATGGGGGATGATTTTTTTTTTTTTTTTGTAGAGGAAATATGCTTGTAATTTTTGTTTGTTTGTTTTCTTGGTCATCATCTTTTAATGGTTCCTAAAGGAATTAGAGATGAGTTTTTGGAGGAACTCTGAGAAGCAAGTCTGTGTTTGCATGAGACCTGCCCAATTGCTGGCTATAACGGGGGGCGGGGGGGAAGAGGGGAAATCTAAGTCAAGTTTTGCTTTTAAAGCATGCTTAGTCCCATGGGAAAACTCATACATGTACAATTATTCTCTTTGTATTTTATCTAATAGTGCCTGAATTATTTTTTTTAATGTCTTCTTGGAGGAACAATTCATAATTGTCAAAATTTGAAACATTAGCTTAATTTTGTTTTCATGACCTCTCATTTCTCCTCCTTATTTATTTTGTTGCTGTTTATAATGGGCCCCAAGGCCATTTCTGACATTGCAGTGTTCTTCTTCCACATTAAGGATGTTTTTAAAATTACTAAGATTATTGAGCCAACAGGCTGTTTTAATCAAAACCATGTTTCACTTGGTTTTGATGATTATGAATGGGCCTCACAATGGAAACCCCCCTTTCTGCTGGGAGGACCGTACCACCTAGTGGCCCTAAAGCGTCATCACAGATATGCATCTTCCCAATATTTACTGTCTTTCTCAAAGCCTAGCTGGCAATGTTGCTTCAAATTATTTGCTTATTAAAACTAACTTAAACTAAACAAATTGATAATGGTAATGACATTTTTTTTTCTTCGGTTGATTGCTAAATAAATTCGTATAATTTATACTAGAGGAGATTACTGCTTTTATTGTTTTGGGTTCCCCCAAACCAATTATTAACAATCAGGACTATGTATCTCATTAAATTTAAATCAGGTCAAACCTATTTATCTAAGGCCTTTTCAGATTTACAGGAAGATGACTGTATTCCAGCACATTTAAGATGTATTTCTGTGTATGATTTTGCAGCATTGAAATCTGTTAATGGCGATTTTTTGTTCTGTATTTTCACCACAGTAAATACATTGTAAAAAAAAAAAAAAATAATCCCTCAACTTTACCACAGAAAACATTACTTTTTATGCCCAGGGATTTTTTTTTAATAAAATCACTGCAGTTTTAGAACTGTAATTAAAGCCCTGAATAATAGATCACACATCTTTATCTGTTGTGTTTAAAAGGAAAAAAAATAGCCCAAACTGTTCACATAATCCTGAATGCCTCATTTCCATAAAAAAGGTTTCTATACATATATTATTTACATTTTTAAACATGGTAATTCTTTCCTTTGTGGCATAAAATGTCTCTTTTCCACTGCAGCTATTGGAAAGCGACTGCTCACATCTGAAATGTTATCGTAATTTGCATCAGGAAACCCAACTGCAGACATTAAGGACTTGGGTGTGTTCAATTATGATTTTGCTGGAGGCTGTCCCTCATTTTAATGCTGCACTCATTGAACTACCTTTCTGAAATCTAGCTGATATGGTTCACCATAGACATGCTTCACAACATCATTAGCTTTGCAAATGGCTTCATTTCAGTCAATGCAGACTTCAGTTTTGGCCAATTGTAAAATGGAAATTTGAAAAGGAAAAAAAAAAAAAACAGATGCACTTAAAACATGAAAAGAATTATTTATATGATAAAAATATATTTAGATTTTCAAAGCACAAGACTGAACAGAAGTGCTCTTTTTATGCTTTCTGAAGATGTTACTGTTAAAAGTCTTTCTACATCAGGCTTAATAAATCTGTAATGACATTTGATGGATTGATTTTTGTGTGGGTTTTTCTTTTCTTTCTTTCTTTTTTTTTTCCCCTTTCTTTCTCTGCAGAGAAAGAAAAAGACTGACCTGGAGAGGCTGTGGGAGTAAAAAACCACAGGAATGTGCCTGTTTCAGTAAAACTCACGAACGATTTCTAGCAGCGTCCCTTCCCTTAAACAATAATCACTTAAAATGAGAAGAAGAAGAAGAAGGAGGAGGAAAAAAAAAAATCCAACTGCAGCACCCTGCGTTTGTTTCTACAGATCTTTTTCTCTCCCTCATCCGGCTCCTCTGACCACTCCATGCCTGCGTTATTTATGGTGTAATCTACAGCGAGGCATTGGGCTGCTGTCACACAAATTCAAGGCTCGCTAGCCATAAACCAGGCATGATTGAGATACCAAATACCCTTCTCGCCGGCGCTCCACCTCAGACGGATGGCTCTGTTTAACACTTAGTTTCCCTAAGCACTCCCTCGCCCCCCGTAACGCGCCGTCCCCCCGCGCGGGGCCATGTGTCACGCGCCCAAGTGCGGCGGCGCACGCCGATGCCGCCCCGGCCGTGGTGGGTTATTTACTGCCGACGAGTCAAAGCTCTCCGTGGCAGCGGTTCCCAAGACTCGTACTCATTAAATTTTGATGGGTACAGTATCACCTGTTAGCCATGTTTAATTGCTGCTGCTCCTCCTCACTGTGACAAAACATCCCGAGGGCAGAGCATCCTTCCCGCGCTGCCGCCGGCCTCTCTGTCCCGTCTACGCGCTCGCTGGTCCCTGAAGGAGAGGGTGGTTGTCCCCAGTCAGAGGGGAGGGAAGTGCTGGACGTGTCCCCCACCCTGCCATCACCCTTCTCCTCAGATTTCCTCCAAATCTCTCGCCTTCCCCAAGCTCCCCTCCTGGTCTGTCCGGCCTGACGTGGAGGACAGGGGCCACCAGAGCACTACACGTCCCTTCTTCAGTCACCCACCTCCAATGCGCAGAGCCAAAGCCTACGAAAGGCTCTGCACCGTCCTGTCCCCCACCCCTACCCCCGAGTCCTTGGTGTGACCGTCCCACACCCACACAGACCCACAGCTGACCCGCACGAGCCACCCTTCAACTTCTACACACCGGGTAGTTCATTAGAGAACACACTTAGGAGACAGTGCCTTGGATCCTGCAACACTGACTTCTTTTTTTTTTTTTAAGTGTTTTTTTTTTTTAGAGGAATATATTGCACACATTTCAAGAAACCCCTCTAGGGTAAAATAAAAAATATATATAGATGGCTAAAATAACAAATGAATCATAAAACTTAGAGATGGAAAAGGACTATTAGATCATCCAATTTATCTTGCTGTCTGCCAATACAGGTTTGTTCCCCGCAGACCGCTCCCCAGGGCTTTGTCTAGCCTTTCTGACTTAACTCCAGCACGCAGGGTCCTCTGCCACTTTCCCGGGAAGAATAGTTAATGGTTTAGGCATGTTTTATAGGTACAGGGCCAAATCCTGGCCTGAAGGGAGTCTCACCTGCAAGGCGCACGGGCGCTGACCCCAAATATTTCAATGCCTCCACAAAGCAGCGGTACACGCGCCACTTGAGCGTGTTTTCACCTCCTGCCCTTGCACGCCGCTGCCGGCCCACGGCACCCCACAAGGCTGCGGGGACGGGACTGTGGTCCGCAAGGAGCCGTGTCCCGTCCATCCCGGAGCCGCGGGTCCATCTGGCCGGGCAGGACCGGGCTGGGCAGGATCAAGCGCCTGCCCGTGCTGCGGCGGTCCCGTCTTGGTGGAGACTGCCAAACCAGCTGTAGGCAGCTCTCAGCAGGCGTAAGAGGCTGCTCTAATTTATTCCAAGGGTTTGAACTTGCATCTCTTTTTTTTTTTTTTTTTTTTTTTAATTATTGGTAATACACTTCAACAGAAGAACAAACAAACAAATAAAATCAACCCTTCAGCTTCTCAGATGGATGTTTTGGCTACAGGGCAACTTTGAAAGCTGGTTCAATTGTTGTTTTTGCTTTCATTTTTTGCTGCTCCTTAAAACTGTCTTGATTTAATAAAAGTTAAATGTTTTCATAGGAAAATCAGGCTGGGTCGTTTGTGATTCTTTTATGTACAACACGAATATTACATTATTCAACAATTCAGGAATAAATTTAATTCTGTCTACCTTCCACCTTTGCTGAATGTTTTACAATTTAAATAGCTGGTCTGACAGTGAAGGCTGGGTACGAAGGAGAGATCGATTAGCTCCAGAAGGCCACCAAGGTCATGGTACAAAGGACTTCAGGTGGGACATCACCAAGCCTGTGGGAGGCAGGTGAGGAGAGCCTGGGGCCAGGGGCTGCGGTTCGCCACTGCCAGAACTGGGATTATCCGACTCACCTTCCTGAGGCGCCACAAAATGGGAAGGGCCCATGGTTTGCTCCGAAATGGAGGAGCACAAAAGCCCAAGCCGATCCGGCTGCCCATCACAGCCAGCCCCGCTCACCGCCCCCATCCCTGCCATGGGCCGGGCACACCTCTGCGTGGGGCCATTGCTTGCAGCCGACACGGGAGGAGCGCTCCCGGGAGTCTGCGTGTGGGCGACGGCCGCGGCTCTGAGTGGGTTTGGGGCATGGCTGCCGAGCATACCTCAGCCGGCACCGCACCGTGAGGGACTTGTGTCGCTCAGGGCGGTTTATTAGGAAGATCAGAGGAACATACAGCAACCCTCTGTACCCTCGGCGTCTGTTCCCGGCTCACACTGCCTCCTCAGCCCCAGCTCAGAGGCAGTTCCGCAGCAAACTGAGCTTTTAACTGGGGGCTCCAGACCTCGGGCTGAGGACGGGAAAGGTGGAAAGGAAACACTCCTCATGGAAAGAGAAGAAACAAAGATCATGAGAAAACCAGTCCAAAACTGTGTAGAAGCTCAGGTTGTATCAAGTTGCTCCCCACTACTGGGACGGTCTTTCCTTGTTCACCGGAGGGAGTTGGGGCCCTGAGGATGATGATGGGGACCCTCCCAGGAGGCAGCACACACAGACACCCCAGCCACCGGCGCTTACCCCACACTGGACAAGGGTGGGGGGTCGTCTCCTCCTCCACCCACCAGCGCCCATGGGCAGCAGGAGCATGCCGGTGTTGGCAGTGGTGCACAGGGCCAGGCTTTTACCATGGCGGGCAGAATTAAGCAGCCACACCAAAAAACCTGCCAGATTTGGGCTACATGTCCATGAGGACTGACCAGGGCCCTCCTCAAGTGACATCTGCTCACGTGCCCTGTTTTTGGTGATCGGCAGCGCACGTGGCACCAACCCACGGGCAGCAGGAGCATGCCGGTGTTGGCAGTGGTGCACAGGGCCAGGCTTTTACCATGGCGGGCAGAATTAAGCAGCCACACCAAAAAACCTGCCAGATTTGGGCTACATGTCCATGAGGACTGACCAGGGCCCTCCTCAAGTGACATCTGCTCACGTGCCCTGTTTTTGGTGATCGGCAGCGCACGTGGCACCATCAATGCGCAGCAAAAGGGCTGTGCTCCCGCAGGCGTCAGTCACCGGAGGGTGCAGGGGTTGGTACAGACACACGAGAGGGGCGAGAGCTCTCGGTGGGCCCCGGTTCCCCACTGCTCCGGGGCTGCGCGCTCCCTCAAACACCACCTGTGTGCCCTAAAGGAGCTCTTGACCAGGCTGCGCTCTGGGGAGACACAGTTCAAATACCGCCCTTGTTGTTCCTCAGAGCAGCAGACCACTGCAGTCTCACGGAGCGAGGTCCAGACCACTCCATTTTGTAAAATTTAGGACTTTGCCAGTCTTCTGCAGCCCAAACAGTAAACCGGGCCAAGCCCTTTGATGCCTCCTCTGGTCGTCCTGCAAAATACACCCAAGTCCCTAAAATACTGTCTGTGTCACATATCTAAAGGGCCCTCGTTGGGGAGGAGGAGGCTTCTTGCAAAGACAATCAGATAAACCTCAGCACCAAGAAGGGCATTTGGGAAACAAGAACATGCTGGAAATATTGATTGCAATGGTAGTGTCACTTGAAAGGTATTTACAACATTTTAGATACAGAAAAGACCTACTTTTGCTGGTGAAATGGTGCTTTTATGGATGTAATGTCTTTAGTGACCTTGCAGAGATGTGGTGATGAACACCACCTTTGAAGTGCCGGAGGGAGTCCGGCCTACCGGTTGTTCCTACAGTGACCAGACACGTCGGACGTTTCAGGTGCTATGGCAAAGGAAACAGTAAATTATGTAAAAGAAATATTGCCCAGAGAAATATACCTTAAATATGAAGTTTCTTTTCTAAAAAAAAAATTGATGCTAGTTTTACATTAGTACCAAAATAATTTATAACGATGTAAGTATAGCTACAGTTCCTCAGCTGCCAGAGCTGGCTCTCCACCAAAAAGTCCTTTTTGCTGGTAGACTATCACTGATCATTATTTTTAAAGCCTTCACAGCTAAATTCACTGAATGTGGCTTTCGGAGTGTGCAGGTCAGTGGTGTGGTACAATTCCGGTGCGATTAAGGTGCCCCGAGACGAGGCTCTATGATTCCAGTGCCAAAAATCACTGACGAGTTAAAAAAAAAAGAACACAAAAACACCAACAAAAAGCCAGAACCAAACCCAAATCCAAAAAACGTATTGTACCAGGACATTGGAGTATTCCCATTCAGCTGACAAGGACTGAGCGGCATTACCAGTGCTTGAGAATTTTGTTTGCTTGTTTTTCTGAAGCAACTAATGCAACATGGATAGCTCTGGATAGACTCATCCCAACATGCACACAGCTTAAATTAACAAAATGAGAAGCCCCTGAGCTTCGGAAAACAGCAATAATGCTAGCCTAGAGGAGGGGGAAATCACTTTTTTTATAGAAAAAGTCCATCTGTAAGCAATTGTGCTAATGCTTTAAAGATGATCCGCTCAGGCTTTTGGAGTCAAACAGGAAAACAACCAAAATTCTTATCGGGAAAGAAATTTTTCAACCTGAAAACAGATTCTGTCAAAATGTCAAAGGCCCAGATTTAGGTTCTGCTAAAAGAGACTTTTACAAGACCCAATTTGAATAGAAATGTTGAGTTCAATTACCTTTTAACCTCAAGCCGAGGGAGGGAGACCAGCAATACAAACCCAAACGCAACGCTGGAGGTAAATCAAAACGCAACAAAAATTACAAAGTGCCAAATCTCATCCTGAGCCGACTTTGTGGAACGCACCGAGCGACTGCACCACACTGATGAAGGCGCTGCCCTTAAGGCATTATTTGCACTAAAGTTTAGCAAAAAATTGAGACTGGAGAATGGGTAACCTGGACAATAAAGATAACCGAAGCGTTTAACTGAGAACGGAAACCTGTAAGCTGCCGTAGGAAACACCTTGGCCTGCTGGCTGAGAAACTGGGGAGTTTCGGGAGGTTTTGGTGAGAGGTAGTTGGAAGAACATAGGAAGTAAAAAAACCCACAAGTTTGGTGAAAATGTATTTCAGACTTAATTATAATTTCACTCAGTTGTTCTGATCTTCTCTTTTTCCGAACTATTTATGCTCAACTTTGACATTAAAATTTCATTCGGTTTGCTCAGAATTACTTTATTTAGCAATGGTTAATTAGATCTTTGAGAACATACATATATATATTAAAAATTCAGAAGTACCCTAAACTGAAATAACATATTTCATGACAAAATGTGAACTTTTTTTTTTTTAATTTGATAAGAGGGAACATTTTTTGCTTTAAGTGAAAACTATTTCCTGATTTACCAGAATTATCAGAAAACCAAGCAGGCTGTTGTTTCCTCGGCTCGCACAGGTAACACAGGCTCCTCCAGTTCACTATTTACCACTTATTCCAATAAACTGCACCAAAGATGGAGAGATGAAATCGCGGAAAGGTTCTTGGCAAGTAATTATTCACCAAGACGAAAAATCAGTAATTAGGTCATGACTTTCAGAGAGGATTGATGAAAACATTTTATATGTGTAAAATGAGTTTTAAATGCCAAAGTGTTCCATAATTATTTATTAGACCAGATTTGCTCATGCAAATAGTTTTGTACCTAAGCTTCACACAGAGAAATGTCTCTCATAGTGATGTGTACCACATTATAAAATGCATCATTTAATTAATCACAAAAATCTTGAGCAGTCAAAATTAATGGTAGCCAGCAGCTAAACTGCACACTAAATCTGCTCTGTAGCAACACGTTTCAGTAAATATTGATAGGGTGAGAAGAGAAAATCGGAGATAACATTTCTGTATCTACAGATTTCCTTTGGTTCATCTCACTTGTCGGGGAAGTTTTCTGGTTATACCGTGATTTCTGCTACACAGATTATTTAAATAGGTCAACATCTTTCTGCATGTATGGTCTATTCTGGGGCAGCTCTGCGTTTGTTTTATTTTTATCTACTTTATATTATCCAATTACTAATTAATTTAGGAATCTAAAGTAAACTTGGCCTTAAGATCTATAGCACCTTCAGCATAGCGAGCCGCTCGGTCTCTTGCCAGCTCAGCTCTCCCGTAGCTCCTCTGTGCTAACACTGCCATCTAATGCCCAAACACACACTCCCGAGGGGGAAACCCGACGCTGCGATTGCCTTTCCCACAACTTCTCTCCATCACGGTGCTGCCGAGAGCCACCCGGGAGCTTCCACCATTGATAAAGAGCGAGTGGAGCGACGATGACTCTAGAGGAGCGCTCCCCCCCGACTGGAGGTAACCACCTTTCCCACTCTTACAGCTGAGAGGCATTCGTTAAACAACAGAAGCGATGGACTCCTGGAGGCTGCAGAGCCCAGCTCAGCCTGGAAGCCAACAGTGATGATGTTTTGTGTGTAGGGAGCCAGAGATAACCTCCGTGGAAACACAGGGAGGAAATTGGTAAAGAGGGAGCCGTATTACCAAAATCCAGAGTTCCCCCGTTCCAAGCTTCCTTATCCTGCAGAAAGATTCAGCTTGGTCCACAGCGAAATATGTTACTTTGCTTTCACACAAATATATACAGAGGAACTATAAAGCCGCTGTATCTGTCCTAAGCAGATCAGGCTCAGTTCAACTACAGCCAATAACAAAATTAGGAACGGGTGATCTGGGAAGATACCACACCTTTACGTTTAACGCCATAAAGAAAGAGATGGCGTACTTACAGATCTGTAGTCCAAACAGAGGCCAACATGGCAGTCTGAAAAGCATTAAACAAGAGAATTTCCGGTTTTGCAACACCACCCTGGGCCCAGCAGCCTGTTGTCTCGGGAGTCACACGCCAACGGCTGCTAACAACTACCCATTTCTGCGAGATTTCCCATATGGCCCAATACTGGACTCAGTACCTATCAACAATGAACTCCAAACTAAATAAAACTGCATATCTTATAACCGACCCTTGTTACAGATAACAATACGCGTCAAAATGGGCACTCTTGTAATTAGCATGTAGTTACTCAATCTGCATAATTACACATGGCAATCACGCCACAGCATGTTTGGAAATGCTAGATTTCCCCAGTAATCCAAAGTCACATGAATATCTTCTGTAGGAACTACTACTTTAGATGTTATGAATTAATATTAAGATGAAATTGAATTAAATGTACTGATTTTAATGTCATGAATGCACTCATAACTATTTTTTCCCCTGAGAACCATCTGCAATTTAGAGACTTGCTAATCCTAATTAAATGCACTTTTCTTAAGTGTGTGCAAATGAACAGAGAAATCTGCTCAGTAACGCACTTGCATATTTTCCTCTTTCACAAAGGGGAAGAAGAAACCATTTCATGATTTAATATTAGATCTTCCTCATAAGAGAAAATAAGTGTTGCTTCTTCATCCTTTCAAGACATACAATAGCCTATGTATCTTACCAGTTAAGTTTTAGCAGTACTAATGTAGCTCACAACTGAGAAACCAATTATATGAGAAAACAGACATGGTAGCAGTGAAAGAAAAAAAAAAAAACAACAACCACAAAACAAACCAACAACCCACCTCCAAAATCCCACACTGCTTGAACATGCAAGAGCCTTAAAGCCAAAAAAGACTTTTCAACCTTCAGTCGAATATCCTTGTACTGGTTCTGTATCTTTACCACCTCCCTCTCAAGTCAGTTAGTGAGATTTATGTTATAATTTGGCTTTTAACTCGACAGCTTCCATAGCTCACGAACTGGCATGGCAATGTAGGCATCTGATAGTTAGAGTCACTGGAATACACATCCATTGCCCAGCTTACCTGAAACTACTAAAGGCAAACAGACAGACCCTTAGGACTCCTAAGGGGCACTAAAGGAAAGCCACGGTTGACAGTAAAGATGACTTGCAAAGCTGACACTGATTTCTTGTACCCTGTCTGACCACATCGTCATTCAGCACTGCACAGAGGTTCGAGTCGTGTTACCCCAAGCCCAGCTGAGGGTCTTCAGCAGCAAGACTCCAAAGACCTCTCTCATTTGCACACAAAGGCACTGTAAGAACTTGCTGTTTGCAGAGCAAGTGACAGATCCCCACACCTCCTTTCGTGCTTGAGCTCCCACTTTGAAGCTTTCCTGCCCCCCAACAGCACTACTTTTACTGAAGTCAAGAAACCAGTCTAACCTACTTCTACAAACCTTATCATGGCAACGAGTGCCAGCCTAGCACAGGCATCAAAAGCTTAACCTGTGACGTGAATGAGGCTGTGGTCACATTAAAGTGCCCTTAAATGCAGTTGATTTGTATTGGGGATCTCAGCTGAAGAGGTCCCTTTCTCTTGAGGACTAGTTCCTTTGACAAGTCTTTTCTAGCTGCCTTCCAAGCTCATAATCTAGTTTTGGGATATGGTTAGAGGTCAGGCCTGACACCCCAGTTGAGTTCCAAGAACACATCAGACCCTAGAAATTTTTCAGAACATATTAAGTTTCAAAAACAGTTTAAGCCCATACAAATTCTGAAGCCTCACCAAAAAAAAAAAATATTGTCACAAAGAATGCATACAATAACCCAATTTCCTTTCTTGGAGGAAAGTAACTGAACGAGAAAAAACAACAGGTTTCTTCATTATTTTAAGAGTTTTCCTCCAAAGCCTCACAGAGGGATTTTCTGGGAAGTGACTCAGTATTTCCATATAAGGAACTGAACAGGGCAGGATTTGGGGTTTGGGTATCGGCAGGTTCTCGTTCTCCCCTTCCTCCAGCAGTGTGAGCATGAAAGGTCAAGTGAATACAAAATTCCAGGAAACTCATTTTAAGCTTTAAAAGCAAGACACAGAAACCAGTTTTGCAAAACACCAAGTCTATATTTACATCCACATGTAATAATATACTCAACTAAAGTGAAATATATCATAAATTAAATGAGTAATGTGTGCCTACTGCTTGATGACTTCCGGTTTCAACAATTAAAATAAAACAAAATGGAATGAAATAAATACATAAACAAACAAAAAAGAAATCAACAATTTGTACCTCTATATATGCACTGTTATTTCCAAAGAAACATATAAAACCAGTAGTATCCCAATAGTTAATACTGATGGGCAAAGTGTATTCTGAAGCACAGGGCTGTGCTGCCATGAAATAAGAGTCTTCATGTCCATTTTTCCATTCCAACCCCAAGATACCTACCAAAAAAAAGCCTTGAGGGAAACTGTACCAGCATGAAGGGAGATTAAAAACAAACAACTCTTAGGTCTGTTTGCTGAAATATCTTAAAAACCAGCCCTGCACATTTTAATCACAGAACCCCGTAAGGTACACAGATGATAGTTACAGCATGCATTCTATAAGACTCATTGAAAGATCACGCAAAAAAATAGATTAACCATTTTCCAAGTGAATTCATCTTCAAAAAATAGGCTATAAAAGTGCAAAAACTAGGAAAACAAAAATCTAGATTATGTACATATGGCTCAGCTTATGAACAGGAAAAAAGGTAAATAGTGTACAATTTCCTGATACACAGCACTTCAATACATCGCCAGTTTACAGAGACATTAAAAATAGGTCCCATATACAGGAACTAAGACATACAACTGGAGTATCTCAAGTTGCATAATGAAAAAACAAGAGTTTCTAGGTTTTGCTATTTTACATTTGCTGTATGAGGGAAGAGAGCAAAATGAACAGTGCAAAATTTTTCATTTTTTTTGTTTTACTAAAATATATGGAAGTCAAAGCCAGGTACAGAAGACATTAGCTCTTAACTACAGGCTTTATGAGAAGCAACTAGGAATGCAAGTCAAAATATGCAACAATTCTGCTTTACTGGCTGGTAACTGGCCATCTTCCCTTTACAAAAATTAAACTGCATGTGCATTAGAAAAAACTCTTGTTGTCTTCACAAAAAAAATAAAAGGAGATATTCTCCCATTTACAGGTTATTTCTCATTTATTTCGAACACCCAGTAGATGCTAAAACTCGACATCAAGAAGCTTCCAAGCACAGTCAAGCAGGCTACACCACAGCCACATCCCTTTTGAAGTCTGTAGATCCCATACTCATATTGCAAGTCTGTTTGTTTGTGACTTTACAGTTTGGACAAAGGTGCAAAGTAGTTTTCCTCTAAATGTAACTGTATTGAGTTTAGTACAAAACTAAACATTTGAAACATTTAGATTAGTATCGTTTCTCATGCAAATCCTAGGTATTTTCTCCCATAAAAGTTTGTATGTTGGTAGAGATGTTTAAGAGGCTTCTCTGAAGAACAAGCAATCAATGCCAAGAGAAGAATCCAACTGTATTTCAGGAAAGCCACACTGAAATCCAAATGTCAAGTATTGCCTCATCCTTGCATTTAAAAATATGCTGGAAACAACCCCAGGGAAACAGATCGCTCCAACTCATTATGGTCCTAATGTACACAAGGCAAATCAGCATAATGTCAGCACCGTTGCTTTGATGTTCACAACGTTTATAAACTGGACACTTTCAGACAGTTTATTTGGAAGCCGTTTTAAAAAACTCACATAGTTCAACAGAAAAAACAGATGAGAAACTTTCAACTTTATGAAAAAGGAGCATTAAGCCAAGAGGATTTCAACTTCAGTATCTACAGTTTACCTGAGGTGCAATGAATATATATTCTTTCAAAGAGAAACTCTTCAGCAGCGCTCAAGTATGTAAAAATATAATTCCTACCTAATATTTGGTCAATTAATTCTAATGAAAAATACTCAAAAGTCAATGTCAAGATATACATTCTCCACACACCTTCATAACCCAATTGTTTAGACTACTTTTTATGGCTATTTGGTACAAAATGTTAACAGAACCAATATTATAAAACTGTAGTGTTTTTATATACAGTACAATCACAGCTTAGTTCAGTAGCTTTCACCATTCATTTTTCCTCACGGGATGAACTGCAGGTATAATTCCATAAAACATGCACTTGCGTCCTTAGACCTAGGGGGTAAAAAAGAAAAAAAACAATTTTGTGATATACAACTATAAAATCGTACAACACATTTTTTTGTTGTGAGGAGTATCTTTAAAACATAAAGGGAATTTCTTCTGCACCCTTGCATGTGTATTTAGAAATTGAAATTACCATATAAGGTCTGTGTCTTCTATTTGCCACACAAAAGCTGGCAATCAAGTCTACTTTTGAAGATCCTCAAGCCCCAAGTAGAAATACAGGCAGGAAATTGAATTAGCTTAAAAAGCAGAACTAGACGAAAATATGCTTATTAGGGGGACAATAAAAGCAGTAAGATTAGAAGAATATCAAGAAATAAAGCACAGTATTTTAAAAGCTGTCAACTCGATGTCAGATAGCTCTGCTCCGCAGATATGTAAATCTTTCCATAAAATAATGCATGCTGGTCCAGGTGCTATAGCATTCAAGACCGATCTCCTTAAATTTGAATGAGGAAAATTATCTGTAGCTCTGGGTTTGAAAAACGCATACAGATATATTTATTTATAGTCTTATAGAGTACTTATCTCCTTAGCAGCTAGGAATGTTGCAAACACAATGAGGTTGTTAAGTTCTGAGACAGAGCTACAGAACCGAAGAGATGAAGCACAGGAATTCAGAACACCAGGCTAATTCTTTTCACTTGACCTGTTTCGCTAAGAGGCTACACCCACCCCTCCATCAAACAAAGGAAAAACTATTTGGAACAACCTCTCCAGTACACAAAGATAAACTGTCAAGGAGCTGGTGGGAAACCCTTACTTCCCTATGAAATAACTCACCAAAAAGAGTCTTGTTGTTTGAGGCTATCCTCACAATCTTCAGAAGTTGCAAAATGAGTAATGTCTACATTTTCAGGAAGGACTAACCAACACAACCTCTCATAGGATTCACGAGCACAGGCACCTCGCCTCATTTCTAGTTCTCCACACAATGTTTCCCCACTATACGTACTGACTTAAGGGGAAAGCCCTTGGGTTGAACACTTCCCACTGCTATTGTAAGTAATTAATATATTTACCTATTTTTAGCCCTTCCATTTCTTTTAGAAAAGGAGCATCTAGGTACTTTTTATACAAGCCATTACCACTGTTCAAAATAACCAGTGCTGCTACACCGGTATGTGGTTCACTTCATAAGAGATGGGAAGCTTGTATTTTCAGCTGTTCTGGTTCAGACTTTCATAACCTCTCATCATAGTATGCAGCAACCTTTGATGTTATGAGTACATGATGCAACATTTAAGTAACAATTAGTTCAAAAGGTTTGTTTACCGTCTTTCGAAGTAAATGATCAATTCTTCTTGTCACTTGGTCGAAAGTGTGCGTTACCAATGAAACTTTCATAACTTCGCTTCTGTAGCACACTGCTAGATAAGTGTTGGTATGACACTGATCTCTTTCCTGACAAAAATAAATTTAGAAGAGTTAGACTTATTGCCTGCTAATCTAAGTGTTCAGACTTTCAGTTGTGAGCAGGTCTACGTCAGCATCCAGAATCCCAGAATACCACAGATGCTACCACAAATCATCTCGTGAGCAGGGCCCAAGACAAGATATCCCTAGTCCTATTAAAAGATTATATGAAATTCAGTATCCAGAACAAATACAAGAGGAATGACAAATACTAATTTAACAACATTGTTCTAAGCTGTATACATGTGATGTCCATCTCTCCAGATTTTGCTCATTTAACTTGCAAGAAATATCTTTGCTTAACTCATCACAGAGGCTTCACTTGAAGATTTCAGTGCTACAGTACATTCTATAGCATGCTGCCTACATAACCACTTTCCATTATTTGTTTGAAAATTGAGTGTTTGAATATAAGTATTGGAGAGGAAAAACAGCTATACTACATTATTGCCATCATAGATTATATAGCAATTGTGACACTTTAAAGAGTGTTAATATAAGTTTACTTGAAGACCTTTGTTAAGCCATTTTCAATCTAGTATACAGGTAATTTTATGTTTATCTGAGACCATTAATTCTGATTTATATATGTGAAATCAATGCCTGTTCCATATTAAGTCTTATTAGCTTAAGCAAGCAGTCAAAAAGCGTCATAAAATTAAGGAAAAAAAGTCAAGAATCATTACTCCCACAGGATACAAAAAGCCCAACTGCCATCCATATTCCATGAAAGCTTTAAATGCAGCATTGAAAAAACCTAGCAAGCTTTAATTAAATTAAAATGGCAAAGCTAAATTAATATTTCAACAGAATCTACGAAGCCATTGGAGTGTGTCATGAGCAATTGTCTTTAATTTGCAGCCTCTGCCAGATCAATCAGCCAACAGGTTATCCTTGATAGCATGTTGCCATTGCAAAGGCAACTAATTTGAAAATAACACAAACTGAGTGGTTTCAGAATGTTTCTGTCTCTTCAGGGCAACAGAGAATGGCAGAGCTTACAAGCAATAACGGAAGGCATCATGCTTTAATCAAGTTTGCCAAGTGGAACATATTCTCATGACAACTTGATCCAGCATTTAACATGCGACATAACATGTTCATAGGACCTAAATAATGTTGCCACAAGGCACACAGGGCCTTAAAAAAGGTTCTGACATCATGTTTTAGAATACCACCAGAGTTCACTAAGACAACTACAGAAACCTGCAGGTCTACACCTGCAGTACTCTCTGTACAATATCTTACGAAAAACATCTCTGAGGAGTTACAACACTTAGACAAACCGTTGTACTTCAGCTTTTTAACAAAAAAAAAAAAAAATTTGCAGAAACTTTCATCTTCACTGTCTCCACCCACATTAAAACTCTAATACTGACAAGTTTGCCTGTCTGCTACCTTCCACACTCTCAAACAACTATCGAGGTTTGGGTCAGGTACTTCTGAGCAGAATAGTGGGAAAACTAGGAACTTAGCCTTAAAAGCCTAAGTTTTATTGCACAGGCTTTTTATTGAAGTTGCTAAGAAAACCCACTGAGGAGGTCTTGTTTCACAAGTCTTTCCAATGTAGGTAACAGCCATAAAAAGTTGTTTTTCTTGCCCTGAGAAAGCACTGTGTAACAAACAATGAAATCTTTATTTCCATGACAACAATACCAGCAAATTAGTTGCAGCCACAGTTTTGAGAGCACTAAATAACAAGAAACAGCATAAAGCTCTTGACTACAGGCTACTGTCTCCAGGCTTGTACCAAAGAAGAGGAAGAAAAGCCTACCACAGATTTTTCTGGCAGACAGGTGGAGCTTTCAAAAGAAGAACAAGGTGGATTCCAATGAAGTCATTGTTTAAAAATAGTACTGCATCAACTGCTACTTCAATAGGTTAACCTCACTAAGACTACCAGCAAAATAAAAGAATTTCCCCTATCCCCAACATACAGTAATGCTGGAAAGGAGCAAGACACTGGCACCATCTAGTCCTTGGGGGACTGACTTCTCTTGTCTAGTTGGTTGAAGCTGCAAGACTTTAACTTTCCCCTTCCTGTTTTCATGAAAATATTTAGGGTTTTATACAACATCAAGAGCATTCCCTCAAAATCCTGAATATTCAGCCTGCTCAACAGATAGCAATGTCATGAAGCACAAGTCCTCGCTCAGCACAAATTAACAGTTTAGTCCTTAAGGACAGTCACATCCTCCACCAAATGTAGAGATCACACATGAAGCTCTTAGCTGCTATCAATCATTAATTTAAATATTAAAAGAAGTCTTGCAGAGTGCTGTAAATTTCACAACTGCATGAATGACTTCTGCACTCAGAAAAAAACAAACAAACAAACCAACCTGTATTTCTCTCAGATCACTAGGAATCAAAAGACAGCAATAACATTTGCCCTTCTGCCTGTCCCTCTGCATTCTATGCATACCCTAGTGCCCATTTTACATTCCTCACAGCAAGCCATGGTACACAGACATCACTCCTCATGAAACTAGGAATTAACTCTGTTTCACAACCACTTCAGTGAGTCAACTGTGATGCTGGCTTGTCCTTTATCCACTCCCTACCCAGACTAGAAACAGAAGTGTAATGCTTTCCTTCATCCTTCCATAACCCACTAGCAAGCCTGATTATTTATGAAGCCCACAACCTTAAAACAAGCAAACAAAAAACACAAACACAGCGAATACGTTTTTTGTGACATAACTAAATGCATATTTAGTATTTTGCAGTTCCCTCTGACCTAAGGCAACACACCCCTGCTTATTATGAACCCAGACTACTTCAGAAGAATAATCTTACTGCTTCCAGAGAATGGGAATATTCACAGAGTTTAAGAACTTAGCAGATACTTAAAGACTACACAGCACACACTCTATTCATTTTTATAACAGGATATTAATTTCAAAATTCATAGTCCTATATTTATAGCTAAGTTCATAGTGACCTCAACTCAGTCATAAATACCATCTTCTACAAATAGACAACTGCTTAAGTATCACCAAGCACCTTTTAATCTTGGCCTCCTGCAGAGTTTTGAAAATGTTGACGAACAAGACACAAAAAGCATATATTCCATAGAAGTACCAAAGTTTTCCAAATATATCACAAAACACTTACTGCTGCTAGGCCCAGAATTTTCCACAACGCATTACTACTTAGTGCAATGAGACACCATAATTAGAATACCAGAAATATGTTGTCTTGATTTAACAAAGGATTCTGTTCCAACTAAAAACTAAACATTATAAAAATCCATTGAAGAGTTAAGATTTAAATCATAGTTTTATCATTTTTTAATACATCCTTTTCTGCAACTGAAGGGAACAATTGTCCATTACAGTTTGGGTTTTTCTGGTAAGAGGTTTTATTGATATTCCAGATGGTGCAAGACTTCTTGTGCGTTAAGCAGAAAGGCTTATTCCATATCCTGTATTAGTTAGCATGCCTGGAGCAGTCTGATGAGCAAACAATACATGTTTGCTATCAGAGACCCAGGGCAGAGGGGAGGAGGGAACTTGAGGAACTTTAAGACCCTCTTTAAAATTCAGACCTTCCATGCTTAAATTCCCCAAGCTAGGAGTTTGCTGAGCTTGAATTTAAAATGCAAGCATTGACTGGACTTGGTGAAATGCCAAGTACAGCTTTATTTTCTCTGTTTTAAAGTGGGTATGCGCTTTTGTTCACCTTCCTTTGTAACAGTATAAGACATTTAACTAGGAAGGAGATACAGTACCTTCTACTGTAGAGCTGGTTACTTGGCCATTGCTAGATCCACAAGAACTGTAAAGCGATCCAGAGCTATACGGCTCATAAGGTTTGAGAACAGTCAATACATTAGGAGGATCAACATCATCTGAATTCAGAAGCCCTTGTTTGGTTGGCAAAACAGAGGATGCAGGTTTGGTGCGAGAACATTCCTGAGGTAGCAGATTTGCATATCTGTTTGCAACACGAGATCTGCTCATTTCATATCTTCTGTAATTAGCCATTGGAGAGTCAATATGTTCAACAGCCAACAGATTAGGTTTCATTCGTTTAGAGGACGTTTCACCATAGTCTATATTTACACTGCTCACAGATTTACTACAAAGATAGTCTCTTCCTCGATGACAAGACCAGGCAGATTCATTTAGGTGAGAGTCGAGAGCCCCATTCATACTACTGCTTACTACACCAGATTGAGACACTGGGACACTTACTTTTACTTTAGATTCAGATCTTTTTACTCTGTCCAATACTGGAGAGATACTGGAACTGGAGTGCATTTCTTGCTGAGGTTGTCTATAGTTATTTGCCTGAGCTCCAATATTACTTTGCTGTTTATGAAACTTGAGGTTACTTGGGGCTGTGCTGCTTGAGTCAGTCACTGAAAAGAGAGGGACTTTGTTCTGCGGAGGGTGACTTTGTTTAGCTTTTCCCGCTTGCAGCAGTTTTTGCTGTGTAGATGGGGAAGCCTTACTTTTTTTAGAATTAAAAGACAGAGGAAGCACATCTTTACCAAGCAGAGCTGGAGGGCATCCAGTGCGTCTGGCTTTAGCTACAGCCTTGCTTCTACAGCCATTTTTGTTAACAGTGTCAGGATTGTATTTGTGCATCAGCCTCTGGTGCATCATTAGGACTTCTGGATAAAATGTTCTGTAAGTACAAAACGGACAGGTGCTGGGTGCTAGTGGGCCTCTAGTTGAAACCACTGAACATTCTTGTGAAGTCCCAACAGATAAGTTCAAGGGTTTTTCTTGAGAGTCCACCATAGGCTTGTGTTTGTAGTTTTCAGTGCACTCTCGCACATCATTCACATTTTTTCCATCCTTTAAAGCACAAACATACTGGACGTCATCTCCCTCTGATGCCACAGAAGCCCTTCTCTCTCTTTTATGAGGAACATTGGGCTGAGCTTCCTTTGTTTCCTTCTCAGCCTTCAGTTTTTCCAGGTAAGGAGTGGACACATTCTCGTGTATTTTATTTGAATTGTTACAAACAGAACCTTTATTCAGTTCCCTAGAATTATTTTTTATTTTTAAAAGGACCGTGCTGCCTATTGCATTGTTCAAGGACAGAACTTCCTTTTGCTGCTTGGCAGGTGGGCAGCCCCCAGCATCTTTGGCACAATCAAAAAGCCTCTTCGAATTTTTGGTTTCTTGAGCACCATCAGCAGCCAGCAAGAGCTCCGTCTCCTGACTCTGTAATGAAACTTTGCTGTCACTTTTCACATCAGCTGCACTATCAGCTTGCTTGTCCTTGTGATGCCTCTCTAAATGATACCTCAGTGAAGTTTTCTGTGCTGCTGCGTACTCACAGAATTCACATTTGTATGGTTTTTCACCTGAAACACAGTTTTACCAGTAAATAAGTTTGATACAATTTGATTTGAAATCTTGAATACAGTTAAGACAAGGGAATAACGTAGACCACAAAACAGTAAAACAGATTTTTATTTCCCCTTCCACATACTCATAATTCTCAAACTCAGCTAAATCATTTGAACAACTACATTTTACTGCTTTTACTAACTACAGTGACATCTTCTGGCTACAATGAAGATATTTTCCACACGTTGGCTATGTATGGAGATGGTAGCTGACAATATGTTTGGCAGAGATAAGCAAGAAGTATAGCTGTGGGTCAACTCCAACAATTTGTAACCCTTGATCATACCACAAGTATGCTATTTAACAACACAAATGTTACAGTTCATCTATAAATAGAGCTGTTTCCAAAGAAACAGGGACATACATTAACAGAAGTAAAAAGGGTTTGCCTGGCTATGGAAAACAAAAAGGTGAACTGCACAGCTTTTTTCAAGGTAGCAACAACTGGCAGGCAATCAACTTAGTACTTGGGAAATAGGCTTTTTAAAAAAAAAAAACCAAACAAACCACAACACTACACACCACGAAAAAAACCCACTAACTTTTTGCTAAGCTGCTAAAAGCAGAAAGAATAAAGTTTTAAAACATATTGTATTCTTAACAGTACTTAATGTAATTACCCCTATTCAAAAATATTTACACTCATATAAATAATTCCTTCTGAGACATTTCAATTGGAATTATTTTTTTAGCGTTAGAGAAAACTTCGTTCTTAATAATAATTTTGACAGCAACTTCTGTTTTTCTTGAGGAACAACATTCCATCAAACTAGATTTAGCAGACTTCCTTCCCCTCCCACAAAGGTGAAGCCCATTTACCTGTATGAGTTCTGAGATGAATATTGAGGTAATAATTTGAGCGAAAATACTTTCCACAATAGCTGCATTCTCTGGAGGCTCCAAGGTTTTTAACTTTCGCTCTTTCCAAGCCATCTTCATTTTTATCTTTGGGAGAAAATATAGCTATATTATGAAGGGCAAATGCAAATTTGGAGTCTCATTTAAAACTCTAAGTAACTATCTTAGCTGTCTTTTTCAAGGAAAAACAGAATAATGAACTGTTGTCAACTCCTACAGTCTATGAACATCATCTTTTGCTCTGTACTGCTGCACTCAAAGAGCAAAAGAGTTAAAAAGGTTTCTGTCTGTGTCAGGTTACACTGCGGTTAGTGTAACGAAGAAGCCCCAGAGAACAAACAAGATGCAAAACTAGGTCCCAAAGAAGTAAAAAAAAAAGGAAAAAAATTATCTTTAGTGACCTACAGGAACTTGATGGAGAATGGCTCATCACAAAATCTCCATACAGGTTATAAACTTTCTTTTATCAAAGAGAGTACTTAAATCACTAAGGGTAAGCGTGATGATTCAGAGTGTAAACCTGCTCTGTGCACGATGGCAAAATACAGGAAGGTGTTTTTGGGGAAGGAAGGCAGAGAGGAAGATGTATTTTCCTATTAATTGTAATAATATTATTACTATTTCTGTGCTAATCAATTAAGTGTCGTGGCTATGTAACAACATCCTTAGATTTAATGAGTAATCTTATTTCACTAGAAGCATTAATGCTGAAGCTTTGACAAATACGGGAGTAGCAAAGTGACAGGAGTTGCTATTCTGTGAAATGTATTCAAGGAACAAATTCACAGATTAAACTTTCCACTCAAGTGTAAGCAGCAGTAGTTACCACTGGAGGGCGGCAAGTACAGCATAATATCTAACAAGAAAAGTGAGAAAGCTTATGCACAATACACCATTCAAATCAACACGATTTCTTTGTCAGGTTGAATTGAGAAAACATCAAGACAACTTCAGTAAAATATCCAAGTCAAAAGCTGACTAGAAAGCTACAGTGGGAAGAGAAGGAAGGAGACATTTTGCTTGACTAAGACATTAGATACATAATAGGAACTTCAGAGAACAGTTTTAAGCTATGTGTTGGAAAGCTTCTATATTGGAAATGCTAGGTATGGCTAAACTATGGCTAAGAGAAGCCATAGCTGTTTTAAACGAACAGATAATGTCTCAATAAGCATGACTCAGCATCTCACAATGAAAGCTGTTGTAGTTTAGGATAAGACACTGAGAAACAAAACAAGCAAGTTAACATTAGGTAATAATTCCATTCCTTTGTTACTGCAGGCAAAATAAAGGGCTGCACATTACCAGAAATGGTAAAGTCTGGCGTGTGTGCCAGAACATTCTGTACGTTGTGTCTTTTCTTGAGATTATGCAAGTTGTCTGTTCTTTTAACACAGACTTGAAGCATGTCACACAAAAGAGTACTAGATTAGCTAGAAGACTTTTTGCTATTCCTTTTTGTCCCCAGACATGCTATCTTTTTCAGTTAAGGAATCACTCGGTATCACTTGTTTTTCTAAGACACAGTGTGACACGCAGAATTAATCCTGGGTAACCTGGAGCTCATCTACTCTGTCAAAGAGAACTGTTAGCAACCCTTCAAGGAAGAGGAGTTAAATATATACCACTCTCACATACATGATGTCCACATATTAATAGTCTGCATGCATGTCCTTACACAACTAATTTAAAACCCTGGTTCTGACATTTAGCCTTTCAATTTGCATGCCGTTCAAAAGAAACATACAACCTGCAGTTTGATAGAAAAAGTTTAGAATTATTCTTTGCTCCTTGGGATCTTAACAACTGCTGGTATTGAGCACTGCACATTTTCCGCCCTTTCTTACAAGATGCAGGAAAAAAGTGAAACTGCAATGATGTCTTCAGAAATACTATTTGTAAAAACATGTGCTGGACAAGAACGTGCAACACTGAAAAGCATCCAGTAAAACTAAGAATCATGCTATTGCAGGTGGGGGGTGCGTGTGTGTAAGTAAACAATGACTTTTCCTAGACACTTTGTTATTAAACTATTTCAATGATTACAGTAACCCAAATCATAACTTCAAGAAGGCCCAACACAACTTCAAAGATCTCAAAATGGCAGTGGCAGAACCATTTTTCCCCCCCCTCTCATTTTTCCTCTTTTCCCCTTCCCCCACCATAACATTTCATATCTCTCGCCATCTTTTCAGTCTTGAAAAGATAACCGAGAAAGGCAAGATGCATTCTTTGGCTCTGAAGCATTCCTATACAATACAGTAACAGCTATTTCAAACTTATGTGCTCAAAATGCTACTCACCTAAATTAAGTGTTTCCGGAAGCCCATCTTCAGATCCATCTTCAGAGCCTCCTTCTATTCGTTCTCCTGCTCCATTTTCATCTAGACTTGCAATTATATCAGCACAGCACGTTCTGGAAGCAGCTGAAGTCTCTCCATCAGTCCGCCTGTCTCTTTTATGTACTCTGGAATGAAGGACTAGCTGGTGGTATGTTCTGAAGGCTTTACCACACTCTGAACAGTGTGTCGGTTTCTCTTTGTTCTGAGACAATTTAGAATCCATCTCCATAGAAGGCACTTCACCACCGGGATGTTTCAATTTGTCTTGGGATACATTACCATTCCCTGTATAACTGCTGTTTTTATTTACTTTCGACTTCCCTGTAGTTTCAGTATGGCTACCTTTATTTGCATTCCAAATTTCACCAAGTTCTTCTTTATCAGAAGATGAGTCATCATTGTCTGTACTTCCTTCTTGCCCTGGTTCTTTAATCTGGCCATGGCCAACTGCAACTTTACCTTTGGTAGCCAGCTGCCATGCTTGATATGTGTTGAAAGGATCTAGTTCAGCTATCCATTTCACAGGTTTTTGTGATTTGTCATTTTCTGGAACCAAGTTTGGTCTTAAGTTCAAGAATCGCAAAAATTCCTCTCTTTGAGACGTTTCTTCTGCATTAGGTTCAACAGTCACTTGGGGGCTTTCAGCACTGGGTACCGATTCTTTGGTGTGCACTTTACTGTGCTCAATTAGAGTCTCTTTATTGAGAAATAGGAAACCACAAACCATACAAATTTTGTAAGGTGACGTTACATTTTCAGTTACATGCTCCTGTACCACCTCATTTATTGTTATGGGGCTTTCAGAACCTTGTTGGTGCTTGTTTCTAGAACCAGGCTTTCCAGTATGCGTTCTCATGTGATTTTTGAGGAACCAAGGCTCTTTAAATCTTCTTCCACATACATTACACCAATACATGAAAGAATCTTTATGCTTTTTCATGTGTGCCTCAACGTCAAAAGCCTCATCAAATGTTTGTCCACAAACTTCACAACTAAGTTCTTCACTGTCCTTTTCATTGTTTGGTGAAGGCAAGTTTGTTCTTACTTGGCATTTATCTAGAGGACTAAGATACTCTGCTTCAACACGCAGGACAGCTGGTTCACAAAGAGTGGGCCTATGCTGAGTTAAAACGTGCTTACCAAGCTCTTCAGGATGTTTAAAAGTCTCATCACAAAACATGCAGTCCAGAGGCATGCATCCCTCAGCTTGCATGAGAAACTTTTCTTGCAAGCTTTTGTAAGAAATTGTGTTTGTTCCTTTTATTGTCATTGAGGCATCATTATTCTCCATCTGTGCACCAACGGTACTGGCTATTCCATCCGGTCCATCCATGTATGCCAAGAGAGGCTGAGTTGGCATGTTTCCTACGTTCTGTTCCCTATTACGTGTTTTAATGTAAGGTTTCAGTTCTTTGGGGATGCTCACTGATCACAATAAGGACACTTGTAAAGTACTCCAACATGTGCTTACAAGTCTGCTAAAAGACCTCTGCCAGGAAAAAAAAATTTCCACAAGCAAAAAATTATTTCTTTTTCATTTTTATCTGTATTCACACATCACTGCAAGTATATCCATCGGTTCTCTCAGTGATGGAATGAGGTTTTTTTGAACTACTTCAAGTCTGTAGAAACAGTCGGTTGCACTTAGTTTTTTTGTACAAACATTTCAAACAGTTGCATTGGGCAAAATACACTAAAGGACAAGTTCAGTGCCACAAAGAACTCCAGCACCTGGAGAAGAGAGAAAATGCTCAGTCAGACCTTTCAAAAGAAAAGTATTGTCTCCCAAATAATGAAAACATTAGGGCTAAAGAACTATCTTTTGAACACAGAAGGTCAATGAAAGACAGTTAGTAGACACTCTGGTCACTCTTCTACCTACCACAGTTGAAATAGTATGGTCTTGAACATCCTGTATTCCATTAGCTGGGCTTCTGTATTAAGATTGCTATATAAAAGCAATACTTTGTCTCCTATCTATTCTAAACCTACTCTTAACCAGTTACATAAAGCTGCTGAAACCGTATTTCAATACATACACTACTGAATTCATAACAACTAAATGCAGCAAGCCTTTCCTTGCACCTGCGAAACCAGTGTTCAGAGGCACAGTAAAAGTTTACTTGTTTGTTCTCTAAAGGCTGTTGAGCAAGACTCCCCCCCACACCCCACCCAAGACTAGACAGCTTGAAATTAGCTTTCATAGTTCTGGCATGCAGTAAGCATCAGTACAAACCTTTGTGTTAAGAACTATTCACCAATACCACTATTCAAAGCTTTTACTATCATACACAGATTTGCAACTTCTGTGACAATTTGGGGCTGGTAAAATTAGACCATTTCAAAGTTTGAAATAAACTAATAATACTGTTCCTTGAACAGTAGTTTAGTATTTAAATCATCCAAGAGGCCAACTATGACACTTAAAAAGGAAAGGCTTCTAATTTCAAATTGCATGCCACAAAAAATGTCCTTTATTGATTATATTCAAAATGGAAGGTTTAAGATTCCGCAAGACTAAAAGGGGCTATAACACAATTAATCACCAGACCAATTTAAACCTCTAAGTCTATTAGCAGCAATTAATGACTACCACTCTTTGGGCTGGCCAGTTATAGTATCGTAGAGTTCAGCACTCTGCTTGATCAAAATTTTGGGTAAAGGAAAAGTCTACCAAACTAATATAAGACCATATAAATTGAAGAAGAATCATTCTGACATGAGGCAC
>NW_009661368.1:1969199-1982101 GCF_000708025.1 Charadrius vociferus
ATAAAAGACAGCTGGCCAGTGATTCACATTATTTGAGTTAATATGCCTCAAAACACAATATGCTCTATAGCTCTTATAGCAGAAGACAGTATGGGCAAAGCAGAGTTTTAAAATTCATCTCAACTTCCACTTCTGCCTTGCTTTTACTTGAGGGGAAAAAAAAAAAAATTGAAAAGTTTGTTTCATTTCAGCCAATGTAAGGGTAAGAAAAAGATGGTCTTAAGCCATTAAATCTTACACCGTTTCAGTAGAAATCAGCCACCAGAACGTCAACTGTTTATACAGTTCAGTGGCCCAAACACGTTTGCAGATAACACTCCTGTAAGGTCACGTGCTGGCAGAACCAGTACGTCTAACAGCCATGGGAGGTTAATGGGGCAAGACCTTTAACCAGCTGAAGCAAAAAGGCAACTATCTCTATCTATAGACCCAAGGTTTGATATGATGCCTTCAACTATATTGGATACCTCTGCCTACCACAAAACAGTCAAGCCCAAGCAAGATAACCACCTGGGAAAGGAAACATGACAACACATTGCTAGGAGTAATACATCCAACATCTCAAACTCTTTATCCACTCACTGCACTACAGCCTGGCCTTGAGAATACTCTTTGGTTTTTATTTGAAAAGTTAGCAGCTCCTTTTCCACCATCATGCCGACAACAAGATCCTGGAACCTAATGAAGATAGGTAAAAAAAAAACACCAGAATGCCAATACAGAATAAAATTACTTTTTCCAGTTGCTTATCTTCCATTTTTTGTATCTCCAGAGCTTAGTGTCTTCATTGTCCAGTCCTCTAATCCAGGTCTAGACAATGATCAAGTCTAACACCAAAAAGCTTCTTGCTTTTTTTAAAAACACAAGTCGTTTCAGGACTGGGCCAAAGACTCATCATGTGCTAAGTTAAACATGAATGGAGAAATCTTGGGGGATAGGGTAGAGAGTGTAAAGAGGGAACAAGTCACTGGCTGACAGGCTGAAAGCAACAAAGCATGGATTTTCTGCAGCAAAAGTCTCTTTTCTAACTACACCCTTTATCCCCATTTTCAGTTTTATCACTGCCGTGATTAACACTTCCTCTCTGCATAATGACTCAAAAATCTTTTGTAATAGGCAGGTTCAGCCTATGGTGCGACACTTCTGAATTGCTTCTATTGCCACCTTTGCTTTTACCCTTCTACCTTCCTCATTCAGTTTTGACTTTCTGGCTTTAACTCACCCCCTACAGGCAGGTGGAGAAGCTATAACAAATGTTTGAAGCCTTAGTATTCAAAAAGCCTTCCCTTTTGTAAAACATAAGGAAAAACATATCAAAGGGTGGTGGTGCGCATGTTTTACTTCATGTTTCAACTTGCTGTTTTGTTCTATTTCTACTGTAGTTTTAAGAGGTATTTTTTACACAACAGGATAACACGCTGCAGCAAAGCTCATGTGCATAAATGGTGACTATCTGCCTGAAAATAATTTATTTGCAAACCAAAAATGAGCATCAACTTTGAAAGACTCCTGAACATCTATAATAAATATCCAGGCAAGATTAAAAAAATTGAACAGACTTAAGAGTTTAATGCCTTTACATTCAAAGCCACAGGTAAGCACTCTGCAGTAATGGGTATAAGAATCATCCCATAAAAAGGCCAGAGGCAAATGCTTAAGTCCCACATATTGAATTGCTGAGATTCATCACCAACTATTTCCTTGCTAGTGTCTACAAATACAGAAAAAGCTGATTATGCTTTATTACACTCCCCAGTTGGTGGCATTACAACTTACACACAATAGAGCAACAAGAATTAAGTCACTGTTGAGACAAAGGAGATGAAAACCAGCAGAAACCCACACTCCGTCCCCTATTCTCCATAGCATTGTGGGATGAGATGAGAGTAGAAGAGACACCCCCATAACAGGGACCACCACATACGGTTCTACCCAAACCTAACCTAGGATAATGCAAACATTTTGTAAAAGCCACATGCTTGAAGATTTATTAGAATAAGGGACAGGAACAGATCAAATCTAGGGAAGGCTCAAGGTTGATCACTGACGTGTGAGGAATCCACCTCAATCAATCAATAACGTCTTCTCTGGTAAGCCCTTTGAAAACATGTCTGTTTCAATCTCATCTCATTTAAATGTATCAAACCAGACATTACTTAGCTGTCTAAAAAACTAAACCAGTCCTCACAACTGCATGTATAAACACAGAACTTTAACCCATGAATCATGAGAGCAGTTGAACAGGAATTTGAATCCAAATTGTATTAAGTATCAATTACAAGCCCCTCGGAGACTTCTTCCGTGGCTCTTCAAAGTACGTTACACCCCTCCATCAACCTGTGCTATGCTGAATGCTTTTCAAACTTTCACTGTTTTTAATAGGAGGCTCCGAACACTTTTGAAGAACTGGCCACAGCTCATTCTCTAGGCAGCATTGCAAAGCAGAGCAAGATATTCCTGTTTTAGGAATCCAAAATGCCTATTTGCAGTTCACGCAACTATTGTTCTTGAATATACCATCACATATAAGAGACAGTACCTATAGACTGAAAAAGAATTGCAGGTAGCATTTCTGAAGAAAACTGCAGATGCAACTAGACAGAACTATATTTAAACTGAGAAGAAAAAAAGATACTAGTACTAGAGTCAGAAGGTGGGACACAAAGATCTTGTCTTTTTTTTATATCTGGTGATTATACACTTCGCTCTGATTAGATATATGGCTTTTACAAGTAGGCATGATTTTACGCTCTCACTGTTTAGACAAGCTAACACATGCTAAAATTACACACCAAATATCTACACTAAGATTTTATCCATTATTAACAAAAACCTTTCTTCCTAGTGAAGATATTATTATGCCTCGGATTTGAGGATCAAAAATGCTGATTAATTACATTCCAGTTGTTCAAAACCCTGTAGGCAGCAGCAAAACCATCAAGAGTTGCCTTAATTCTGTACTATTGCTTCCTTGGGAAAGCAGACAACCTGCAGTTTTGACAAGCACTGTAACTATTTGTGGCTGAAGGTCTGTATATTAGTTCAACAACAAAAAAATACAGTACCTGGGGTTTCTTCTGTTGCCTTTCACTGTCAAAAGACAAAAGAACAGACAACACACCAGCATCAGTCAGAGATATTGAATAAAGGAACAGAACAACACAGGAAATCCTTCTTTCCAATAGCCGAAAAGCGATAAATTTGCTGCAGATTAACTCGAGGTTGAAAATAAAGAATAACTATCCCTCCTCACACTAAGTAAGTCAAGAAATCTTGACTTCTGACTCCCTTATCCATTTGTAGATGTCAAGATGCACCTCACACCACAGTCCAGGGCCCACATGTTCCAGTGGTTGCTGCAACTGCCTTGAGGTGAAAGAGCAGGTCAGGAGGAATCTGTCTTGCTCAGCACACCTGGACACTTCCTAGAGTGGTCTGTCCAGCAGTGTCAAATTCTTCTCAACTGCAGGATGCCATTTATTGTACTTTATTCCTCCAATAGTCCAGAGCCTGAGCATTTAGCAAACTTTAGTTCACAACTTAGTCATATTTGGCTATATGGCCTTTAGTCAGATATTTCAACAGGTTTGCAGCAATACCCATTATGTTTATAAACACCACAAAACATATATAAATAAAGATTGAACTGGACAGATGAGAACATCTTGTTTTCATTGCACTTGCCACACAACTTAAGAACCACACCAAAAAGCTGCTGCATATGAATGGACTATTAAAACAGAGAAAATTTTAATTAGGTGCCTGTAGAGAAGTTTAATTTATTTTTATTAAGTTACACAACCAAAGACGACATATTACAGTCTCAAAGATTTCTTTGGGAAATGACCTATCAATAGTAATTTTATTGCATTTCTACTTCCTGCATTTCAAAATTTCCATGAATACGTAATAAAAACTTCAGACACACCTTTCAGAGAATAGCAAAGTCTAACCATTAAATCTCCCATTTAAATACTACAGAGCACTGGGAATAAAAGTTGCATAGCTACTATCATGAAAAACAACTATACCTTCCTAATTCTGTGCTAGCAAAACTATTGTTAAACCGTAAAAAGCAAGCTGGAACAATTACAGAAGTTAACCTCGTTGCTACAACACTTTCTTAATAACAGAAGTGAGAAAACTAGAAGAGTTACAACTAAGTATATGATACTTAATTACTTTTCTGTGAACTGGAAGATATGTACTGGGACATAACTACTTGAACAAACTGTTAGCAGATCCTTAAATTCAAGGCCAGTAGCAAAGCTATCACTGTTTAATAGATGACCAGAGTTTCTTTCACTATCCTACTAAGGTTACTAAGGTTCCACAAGGTTTCCAGAGTTACTTAATCCAGTGCCAGCAAAGAATGAGAAAGCCACACTCAAAAACTCACCAGAGCACCAGCTGCTGCATATTAACTACCTTAATTATTACTGTGTCTATTTACTTGAGAAACTTTCATGAAACTCTCAATTCCACTTTAAAAAAAAAAATCTTCAGTATTCCGCACGTTTCAAAAAGTTTCAGGATATTAAGTCATTTTACATGAAACATTCTTTTCTCTTGCTATGTTTATACTGCAGAACAGGTTGTCACTCTTTGGCATTGCTAATGAAATAGAGTGCTTATTGGAAACCACAAATTATTTGAATACCTTTTTTTAATTTCAATCTAAAAGTTTTTCTTGTTCAGAATACTTGTTCCAGCTCTATCTAATAAACATAAATAAAGTGAACCAGTCAACCTCACTTTTTCCTCATTGAGACCACAATTAAAAACTATCTTATGGATATTATCTATTTTGTCTGGGCACGTCTATAATCAGGTATAACATTGATCATAGGCAGAGTAGCTCGTGCATAAATAAATACATACAACTTCAAATTCTCAAATAAAAGCCTGAGACGAAGCTGAACTTAACTTATTTAGAGTAGTAGTTGTTGTTTTTTTTTAATACATTGCATAAAGTTAAGCCAGTTGCACCACACCTAGTACACACACAGGATACCAAGCAGAAATACCATCCCTAAGTAGTTGCTAACAGTATTCAAGAGCTCCAAACTCTAGAGATAGTACCCAGTGTCCCAGGTTGTGTGTGTAGTGTTTGCAGAAGCCACCAGTGACAATGGCTCCATTGTATCAGCAGTACTGGTGTGCTGTGGCCTTCACAGGCTCCTATGTTTAGTCAGAAAGCAAAGCAAAGTGTCATTGTGAGGTTCTAATTTCCCAGTTGCTCCAAAACATTAGTCAGATTTCCAAATATCCATAGCATGAAATTTCAAGTTTGTTTCTACAGGTATTAGGGTGTTTACAGCAACCGCATAACTTCCTTTCTCTCTCTTCCTTCTCTTTAAGAAGAAACACATATATGTCATACCTCACGCAATAAGGTGTTTTCCTGTACTATACAAAAATCTCTTTCCTACCCCAATTTGAGGGAAGGGTAGCCCCTAAATCTATGGAAGATGACACACTATTTGCTGCATAGACTGTGACCTTATTTCTCAAAGACTAAAACTGCCCGTCTGCCTATGACTTCAGTCAAAACACTGGAAAGCTATAAAAGTCAGCAAAGATAAAACATTTTTTTTGCAGAATAGCAGAGGAGTCAGCTTTTCTTCATAACGCTACATGAAGCCAATAACTTACCCTTCATTACTGTGCATTCTATTGCTTTCTAGGGAAGGGTAGAGCTACTCCCTTCTATCTTTTAACAGTAAATCATTTTAACACAATGTATTTCCCAGTGTATTTCTTTGATAATGGAGGAGCACATGAGTACACCTAACACTGTTTCTCATCCACACATGTTTTTATACAAAGTGTTCAAGTACAAAAATGTTTTTAAATATAGTTTGTTAATAGTTCAGTCTGATAAAGAACTAGCATGAGTACCTTTAAAGGAAATGGAGATTTAGGGGGAGGAAGGGGAGGAAGAGAGTTGTTTGTTTCAGTTGCAGGAAAGATCAAAATGAAGAAGTTCAGGTTGAAAAGAGAACATAAAAGATGACCCCAAATTGGAATTTCCACTCCCTAAATCTGCAAACTTAAGCCCCCTTGTTAGTCTTCATCCTTCAGGCTTGAAGTTTTCAAAGTTATCCTAAACTTAAACTCTTAAAGGGTTTTTCACGGCTTATCTTTTTATCCTCTCTAAGAGAGAGGCTACTCTGTTTTCCTCAGCTACAGTCCCTTCTAACAACACTACAGAGGTTTCCAATGCAATGATACTAAGACAATTCATAAAAACAGAACTGAAGAACCAGAGACATATACACCAGAACGCAGGAATGTTATTATCCAGGCATTTCCCCACAAATACTATAGAGTTTGTATTGAAAGCTCTTTTGTAGTCAGATAAGACAGACGTACATGCAAGTCATTTTCCCCCTGAAGTCTGGCAAACAGGATTTTAATCACCAGTGGAAAATAACTAGTAGTTAATAATGAACAATATTAGGAAAACTCCCTCCCCCCATTTCAGACATCTATACTAATAGAAACAAAGGATATCCTTTCTCTAAAAAACCTTTTCCTGTGGAGTCCCTTTTTCTTTAAGGCTATATGTCTAACAGTGTTTTGGCAGAGGATGGATGAGCTGAATGTGTCTCCTCAGTGAACTGAATGCCTCTTCTATCAAAAGATGTAATTATTCCTTTTAAAGCAGAGAATATATAAGCTTGCATCATTCTGCACATGTTTTTCTTCCACTGAGCAAGAGCAAATATAAAAGAGACTAATTCTTGGCATTAAAGGAGGAAGTGCTACAAATAAGTATTGACTTTTAAAGTTCAGAAGGACTGCCCTAACAGCCAGATTTCTTCCCCCCCCGATTAGGGGAGAATTTCTCAGCAACCACAAAACCGAAGTGTACTTTAGACAATATGGAGTGGCCAATACCTGTTGTAGAAAGGCCGAGAGACACAAGAGCAATCCTATTTTAAATAAGTCTGCGACACATTTCACCACTGCTATAAGATGATGCAACTTCATTAAATCAGGAAGTTACATGCACTTAAACTGGCAATGACCCCTTACCTTACAAAATAGTTTATTGTTCTCTCCACAGCAGGTAAAGACTCTCTTGGTGGAGTAAGTGATACATTTTTATTGTTGAGTCAGTCTCACCTTACATTGACCACCTTATATGTTTAGTCTCGGTTTTCATTTGAAAGAAGGTATTTTCAGAGACCTTAAAAGCAAATTTGACTTTTTTACTTCTTGGCAGAAGGATGTTAGGTCTCTCCAGCGGCCACAACTACAAAGAAGTGGTAAATTCAGAGTTTACCAAATTAGACTTAATTCCTTATTACTCAAGAGCCAGGAGTTCCTCCGAAGCAATTATAGGCAAGTTGCATCCCTTTGGGCAGCCAGCATAGGTGAAATAACAGGAAAAGAGGTTCTTTCACTATTCCTGAATTTGAAAGAAGTATTCAATTCCAAAGAGTTCACTTTGTTAAGGTCATTAATCTTCCCTAGTGCTCTTACCTGATTTCAACTCTGAATCTAACTCTTACCCAATAGAGCTCAAACTGCTGTATGTTGGAAGAAAAAGCAGTAACTTCTTATCCCTCCCCTCTGCAGAGCACCGACTTTGAAGTTGTCACTTTCAAACATAGCCACAATTATGTATTTGCAAAAATCAGTCTTGAAAGATGGGAAAAGGTACACTGTTCGAGGAAAAGACATTTACTTCTACTTAAGTCATCCCCTGGACTAACATCTGAAGATACTAAAATAGAAAAGTACTAGAAATAGACACTTCAAATAGCTGCCTCCTTTCTTCCATGCAGGTGGGAGATCTTCCAGAGACCCACATAAACTGATGGAGGACTAAACCTTTTTAATTTCCTAGCATTACATTATCTCACACTAGTGGACTGAAGGGAAGTATGTGACAGTCCAGTGACATAGTCCAACACACTGGGCTTCACAGCACCAAACTGTCCTAGAAAGGAGAGTTAGCATCCACAAGAAACTGACCTTTCAAACTGGCAGTAGTTTCATATACAAATTTTAAAACTATAAGAAAAAAAGAGTAGAAACAAACATTAAAACTAAACAGAAATTGTGGCTTCTCCAGACCACCTTTACATCCATTTTCCTTACAATGTACTAAACACCGTAGTCTTTGGGAGTACATCTAATTTGCTTCTTCCTACCCGTGTAGTACCAACAGAAAGAGAGGATGACATAACCCCAAGGATTTCACCTAACCAGTTCTCAACTATCAAGATAAAGTGTAAGCACAATACAAGGGCCTTTAATTTCCCTTATGCAGTTTATGTCAGAGCTAAACTATACTCACTTTATTACACTGAAAAATGCAAGTGTACCCATTGCGCATAAACAAACTCAGACTTTGATACTTTTAGTTACATAAAATCTTTAGCACATAAAAAAAAAATCACTATCCAGTCAATTATTCACTTATACTTGGATGGGTTTCTGCTCAGATCTTTAAGTCACACTGATCTACATAGATTTTCCTGCATATTATAACCACATTTCCTCTTGTACTTTCTTTTGAAATTCAGAAAGCAGTCTGATAACCAATTCAATCTTCTGCAATGAACTCAGAGACGTCGCATTTCAAAACAAGTGTCACATTTTTGATTTGTAACTCATTTTTTCCCCACCACATACATTGTTTTACTTTGAAATTGAAAGTCTGTACTTATCATACCACTTAACTTGCTGCCCCCCTCAGGAAAAAAAAAAAAAAGGAGGAAGACTCAAAAGAGCTAGATTTGTGATAAGCTACAAACTATGCTCTGACCAAAGTAGTGCGATTATAACAGTAGATGTTTCAATATTTTTTCCCCACTGACATACACACAGGATTGGCATAAATATATTTTCATCAGCAACAAAACAAGATTATTTGGGAATTTCCCTGAAAAAAAGTTGATTTCTAATAGCAAATAGTTTTGAGAGTAGCTCTCTGTTTGGAAGGACACAAAAACCTAGGTAAGTTCAAGCTGGAAAAGTGTGTTTGGTTTTTTTAATCCTAAAATACAAACACACATTGAGAATCTTACATAGCTTGGTCATATCCTTTTCCTTACTTTTGTATTCAGTTGCAAATCTCTTGTGGTATGAGTCACATCTCTCTAAAAGCATGCATACAGTAGTCAGCAGAATCCCCTGATCATATTAATGCATCAGAAAGAAAAACTTTTTTGTTACTAAAGTCACCTTAAAAAAGGCGGTCAACGGTCATCAGAAATGACCTAAAGTTCATTAAAAGTAAATAGCAGTTTGAAATTAATGTAGTTATGAGATGTGGAAAGAGTATCTGATTGGAACGCTGATGTTCTAAATCAAGAGCCTCGAAAATAAGAGGGCTGAGCTGGCAAATGGCAGCCCTGCTGTAACCGAAATGTACTGTCTTGCTATATTTAAAGACAATACCTCAACAGTTAAGTATTAGAACATTTTAAGTGAGATAAATAAGCATAAGACACAGGCAAATATCCTTGGTTATTTAATCACCCTGAAAGCAGTGTGGAAGTGTGAGGGCGAGTTCAAAGGTCAAACTCTTCTTTCAGCCTCTTGCAAAGAAAAGAAAGCTTAGCCCATTTTACCTTAGGGAAGGGGGGGACTGTTCTTTCCATATGCCAGCGGTAGTTACAGCATTTCATAACACAGGAAAGAGGGAGTGTATTTACATATACAGTGTATGGAATCTTTTACTAGAACAATGAATTTCCAATCGAGATTCAGGTTAGAAAGAGTTGGGACAACAACAAGTCCCAAAGAACAAAGGGAAGTTAAAATTTACTTAACATTTCCCCAGAGCTTCTTAATTACAAACTCGCAGATTTTTGTAACTATAAGTTTATTGTAATCACAGTTTTGAAAGTCTAAGCGAAACCCACAGTTCCCTTTTAAAATTATTTCCCCCTGATTACAGTAATAACTTAGCACTTTGTTCATATAAAATATATTAATCTATCAACATAGTTCTAAATGAAAATATAGTAGTAACAAGAAGATACACTTTGAAGATTAGAAATAAGTGCTCCAAGAGGAATTTTTTGAGTGTGATCTAATGAACGGGAAAACCAAAATGAAGTAACCTTTTGTATGAGACAGTCTGATAAAAGGTGCTAAAGTTTATTATCTTCCTCTTTCTAGCCCCTACCCTCAATCTTGCTCTCCCCACCCCTACCGAAACAAAGCAAAACCAAAAAATGTTATTCACTTAAAATGAAGAAAAAGAAAGAAAAAAAGAATCTTCTAATCCAAAGCCTGGAAGCCATTCTCTAAAGACTACTTAATATGAAACTTTGTTTACAAGATACAAATATAGCCTTCTTACCACATTCAAAACCAGAAAACATCCATTTATTTAAAGAAATGCTTTTTCTATTTTGATCAACCAGGACACAGGTATTCATTTTAAATTTAAATTCGGCCCCAATACTGCCATATGAATGTTTTAAATTCATATATGATATGCACTGTTTAAGAATGTTTAAACAAAGGAAGTAGGAAAAGCCTCAAAATACATAGCAAAACTTAATGGCTTCAATTTTAAAATATATAGTGATTGCAGCATGGCAAAATTATTCTCTTATGCTTACAGCCAGTCTTCAGAAAGAATAAGTGCAGTCAGTGTAGTAATTTGTCCCACTGGAAATTCTGTATAAAACATCTACCTAAAATAAACAAGGCTTCGCAGCAAGAATCGTCAGTTGCCATTAAGGACACACCTTAAAGTTCTTACCACACAGTAACTAAACAAGTACAAACTAGTGGTGACTGTTTGCTACTTTTGTCTGAAAAGTTAATGAGATCAATTCACTTCTCAGTATCAGATCTTAAGATAATTTTCTTTAAAATGCAAGAGACAAACAACCCCAAAACACGAATATCCAGGATTCGAGTGTCTGATGTTTTATCAGAATGCCTAAGGTTCTTGTAAACACGAACAGAAATATTAACATTTAAACCTGACACCACGTAATACTAAAAGGTAAAATGTTTAACTGCTAAGAATACTAGTGCTCTGGTACTGGAAGGCAGCTGTTGTTCCCCTGCCTTTTCTTTTGTTGTGCTTAATCTCATGTCAAGTCATTCAACCAACTCCAAAGCGATGAAGACATAATTGAACAACCTTAACTAAAAACTGATCTACTGTTCTTAAATAGCTATATATACTGTTTAACGTTGCAAAAAGGCTAACATATGAAAAAGAATCTATAGAATTCAAATCAGCAACTCTGGTGCATGCAGAAGAGTTGCTTGGCTGTAGGCCAAGCCAATCAATAATCACTGTAATAACAATGTTTCTTAAGTTATTTGTTTTTCATACTCATCATGCTAAAAACTTAAAGATAAAACTTGAAAACTCCTACTGCTTTCAAGAACGAGCAGTGAGATATAAAATGCAAGTATTTTGCACAGAATTACAATAATCCTTATTTAAAAAAAAATATGTTACAGAAAGATTAGTGATCACAAAGCCACATTCCTGCGACAGATCTTAAAATATTGACTCAGTTACAGAACTAGTAAAGGGGAAGAAAAAAAATACCTCCTCCACCCTTTCCCTCTCCTCCCCCCCCCTCCCCTGCCAAAGAATGCAGTTTATCCTACTTACTTGAAACTGTCCTTTTATATTATTCAAGGAAACGCTTAAACTTTAGTGTGGACATCACAAATTAAAGTATTAGTCGTATTCCCAAACCTACAGTTAATAAGAGCTCCTAAGAGCAATAAAACATGGCGTTAAAGCATTTGCAAGCCATTGTCATAGCACTGTGCTCTGATACCTTTGCAGACACAAAACCAGCCCCCACCAACCAACAAGCATGTAAGCATTGGTCAGCAAGTCAATGCCTGCTATTCAACTTGTAGTTAGGCGTTTTATTTCTGTGTCTTCCAGATCATATCACTCCTGCATTTCAGGGCCTAATAAAATGTGAAGAATGATATGCTCCCCCTCTCTCCTTGCATCTGAAACTGCGTTATTTCCCTCTTTTCTTTTTCACACATTCTTACAAAAAACTTCCCTTTTCGCATACTTCTATAAGAAAACATTTCACTGCATCTACTTCAGTTCCTATTTCTATTTTCGATTTTCACTAGATCCTTCTGCTGCTGCCTTCCCCTCAAACCCACTGGTAGAAACTGATGTAGTTTTAAAGCTCTCAAGGTCATTTCAGAAATGAAAAAAAGAAATGTTGCCTTAAAAAAAACCTTTAAACACACAAAACCCCTAAACTAAACTCTTTTCAAATTCAAACGCCTTTCATCAGCAGATCAATAACCCAACTTAAAGATTTTTGTTCACCACCACTTCAAAACTATTATACTTCAATTCAAATACTTACTGGGAGTCACACAGCACATTTTATGGGATGGCTCATTAGAGTACATACAGACCTTACTTAGGCTGCAGGTTTTCTGTGCGGGAAATAAACAAACAAAAAAAACCCCACACCCAGAAACAGAAAGTCCAGTGGGTATCACGGAACAGGAATGAAATTCAATCTCTAGATATTCTAGAATTTTATTGTCCTCGCTTGGCAACGTCTTTTGTTGCTTAAGAAGTCGGTTGAGGCTTATTTATTTATTTTCTAAACTTCCTATTCCCCTTAAAAAAAAAAAAAAGAGAGAGAGAAACACGATGCCAAAGAAATTATCAGGAAGGGTTTAGTCTTTAGAAGACAAAGGTAAACGAAACAAAAACTGGCAAAACGGATCAATAAACTTTTAATTAACAACCCCCCCCCCCTCTGCCCCGTGAGCCACTTACTACAAATCCTTCTTCCAGGAACATCTTTTGACTCACAAAGAAATAAGTCTCTTCCTGCTCCACACCCCCCCCCCTCCTTCCACCCGGCCAAAAAAAAAAAAACCACCCCAAAACCCAGCACCCCCCCCCGAGG
>NW_009661368.1:1983157-2043890 GCF_000708025.1 Charadrius vociferus
GGAGATGGGGCGATGGTTATCGCCCTGAATAACAAAACGCGGCGGGGGACGGTTGTATAAAGCCCTGTATCGCCCTGACGTAAAGCGTAGGGGCCATTACGGGCCGGATGGGTCTGGGCTGCGCCTAGAGCCGCTTCTTTGCAAATGTAAATAAAAGCAATGCGCCCCGTAAGCGTTGTCCATCGGTGTCCTGTGGTGGATCGTCGAGGGGTAAAACGGCCGAACCGCCGCTTTCTGGCATGCTTTGGGGAGTCCCGGTGACCTCTGACCTCTGCGGAGCCGCCACGGGGGGATGCCGCCGGGTGAGGGGGAAACGGGGCCAAAAGATGGCGATTTGCGGCAGAAACTGCTCAAAAGAGGCCAAGGATTCGTAGATTTTGCGTTTCTTTTGACGGTCATAAGCACTTGTCAGTGCTGGCGTAGCATGGCTTCTCTAGAGATACTGAGTGGAATTAAATGCAGCAGAGAAAGACTTGAGATTTTTTTTTTTAAGTATTCCACTTGGAACTGAGGAGCTTTGTCAGAGTTGAATGCAATCTGTAATGCTGTTAGCAAAGTGCTTAATCTCCGCTAGACTCTGAGGTTAGCACCTTCTTCAAGTAAATGGAATAAGAAAGAGGTGAGCTGCCATGTGGTCTCTCCTCTTGGTTTTCCCCCAAAGACACACTGAGACCCGTTAAAGTCAGTTCAGTTTACATCAGTCGGTTTAGATCACACCCAGGGGCTTATTTGCTTTAGTATAAAAATCATCCTGCCTGAATGGAGGACATTTCCAAAATAATTGCAACTAAGATGATGTGGGTTTTTTTTAAGGTGTTTATTTTAAAGTTTTCTCAAAATGTTCTCCCAGTCTAAAACAAGCTCAGGTTGAAAATTTAGGTCACTTATATGGCAAATAAAGATTAATCAGAAACATTACAGAATGTGGTAATATACTTACTCACCAGGTAATTCTGGAAGATGAAATATCTTTATTGGCAAATTCCAATCTTGCCTCACACCTAACTTGAAACAGAATTCTTTTCATGAAAAGAAGGTCAAAACTGATAAGGTCAAACTTTTAAAATATATATGTTTAAGACCTGGCCCTTCAACTAGTCATATAGGTAAACGGTGCACCCTCACTAGTTCTTTGAGAGTTAAAACACCTCTGCCTGAATCAGCTGTGTGAACCAAGGCCACGGGGTTTTGCCTTAGTCTGATGCTTTACAGGTTTTCAGACGTTAGGTCTTGGTCCTCCCTCTGCTCTGAATGGTCTGAGGGTTTTGAATCGATACAGAAGGAAACTGATATAGGGCTTGTTGCACAATGAGCAATTTTAGGGTTTTTTAAGTGCGGGTTTTTTTGCAGTGTGATGTATCCGAGCCAGGTGTTTATAAACGCATGCAAAATATTCCACTGTATTGCAAGAGCTTCGCATTTCTTTGAAACTTGCTGCACGCTAATTTGTACTACGTGACCAAACCTGATCCCACACACACTCCCAAGTTTTAGCACAGGAGTAGCCCAGTTCACTTCGGTGGGACTTGCTACGTCGTCAGTTTAAGTATCAATTATCTACAAATGGCAGCATGGCGAGAAGAAGAAAGTAGAATTTTGCTGGAAATGGGTGCAGGAATTACCAGTTTTGCTACACCCTATGTCCTGAGTCACATGACTCTTAAAACTCATGACTGTTAAAAAATTAGTCTTTTTCTTGTCTTTTGAGTTTAGCATTTTAAGTCATTATATTGAAGACTTAAAAAAAACTTCAGGGCCCACAAACTTTAAAAAATATTAAACTTGTCCTTTTGCTCTTAACTATGTCTCCTAAAAGACTTACAGAGTCAGCTTTTGCAATATTTCTTGTTCTCATGACATACCAAAACCCATTACTTCCCTCCCCTTTAATTTTTTACCCCTTTTTAAAGATTTTTTAAAGACTTTTTCAGGTGAAATATACTGACCTTCTTCATCACAAGGGGCATTTCACTGGAGCCAGGACTCTGGATAACTGTTACATGATTTAACGGAGAACATGGAAGCCGTATGGTTTTTTACCCACTGAGATATGGTACCTCTGTGGAAAAAATAAGAAAATAAAAAGACTGTTTCAGGAAAAAATGAGAGGCTCAGAGTATCTTAAGACTTTTCTTCTTTTTTCCCCAAAATGCATCATATAATACCACATTACATGACTGAAATGAAAACATCCAATTTATTTTTACAAATTAGCCACAATGACCTCTGTGATTTATGCTCATGGCGCTGGAAATGTTTGATATGAGGCAAGGGCCAACTTGTGAAAATAAATCTTGTAGTTTCTTCTCCCTCTGTTTTGCCTTGTGTTGAGGACATTCGCTGCCTTTCTGGAGAAGCTTCGGCAATCTGTGTATTATGTTTGAAGTAAAAACTTCTACAACAAAGGCAAAGGAAAGACTGACAGACCTGTGTTTACTGTTCTGCACTATATGTTACTACACAGTCTCGCAATATTAAACCTAGCCCCAAAGTAGACTTTGGAACCAGGCAGCATGCCCAAAATTGTGATAATCTCCTCCATAACAACAGAAAAAACTAAAATAACATTGCCAAAAGCTGAAAAGTTTGGTTCTAGTCCCCAAACTCCTAGTGTACTTAAATTTATAAATTCTTTCAAATTACATTAGGTACATTTACATTATGTAAAAATCCATAGTAAAGGTCTTGCGAACTGGCTCAAGTCCTGCTCTTCTGCATAGCGCACAGGAGAAAACCCTCGCCGTCAGCAAGAATGAAAACAGAGCTGATCAGGCAGCAGGAAGCCTTTACCTAAATTTAAAGTCTTTCGAGGGTTAGCGTGGATGTTTGTCTCACACAACTGACCTGAACAGCAAAATACCTGGTCTGTACCAGGCAGCAGGAGATCAGCCAAGTTTTATTCTTTTGCACAGGGACTCTCTCACTCAGATTCATATTTAGGCAGCTATTAAATCTGGCCCATCGTGTGGTTAAGGCACAAATGGGATTTAAGGGATCTGGGCTCAGTCCCAGCTCTGCCACAGACTTCCTGCGTGATCTTGGGCAAGTCTTCTCACAGGGCTCACAAAATTTGGCAGCTTTTTTTTTTTTTTTAAGCCCCTGCTGTAGCAGTCAAGTCATTACATGAAATTCTTCGTTCGCTGGCATGAATAGATAAATAAATACGCAGTGTTTTAGCTTTTAAGGAGATAAGCTTGAAACCACGATCAGAGTGTAACATAATGGCTCAAAGTTAGAGAACAAATTTTAGAAGTCTTTTTTAAAATTATTTTGGGCATCTGGGCCAGAAGTTGGAATATAAAATTTTACAGTCTTCATTTCTGCGCAACACTTTCTGTTTGTCAAATCAGGATCATTTCGCTTCTTTGCTTACAAAGTTGTTTGTAAATTGTTTGTGCGACATTCAGATGAGACAGACTAGAAAACAGAGAATCTCTTATGAGAAAGCTTTATCAGTATTTTGTGTCTTGTTTTTGAATTTCCCCTTTGCACAAATTACTTCTTTCAGCATTATTTCGGCAACGACTAAGAGAAAAATCCCATCGTGTCAGATGATTCTCCTGTTTTTGCCGCTGCAGCGGCACAGGCAGTAGTGTGTTTACAGGAAACGCCTGCTGCAGAGGCACTCCGCTCGTTAGACACGCTCTCAGATTTGACTAACATGCTCACATGATTAGATTTGCTAAACGAAGACGCAGATGAGAGGGCGATGAGAAAGCTGCAAGCAATCAGGTTCTTGCAACATGGGATAATCCGGGGAGCGACTTTGCGCAGTAACCGTGCGGAAGGCTCCCGCGCCCTCCCCCAAGAGCGCGCCTGGCTTCTGCATTAGCAACTATCTCCTCAACCCAGAGTCAGGCACCGGCCGCCCTCGCAGCAGCAGCAGCGCCTCTCCCCCCCCTTTGCATTCTAGACCAAAGTGCTGCATTCTTTAAAAATGCATTCGTAGGTATTTTTATGCTCAGCTAAAACCTGAAGGTTTAGTTACTGTCTAAGCAGCGCGTTTAACACAGAACAGTTTATTTTTATAACGAGAAAGAAATTGCAGGGGTTTTTCTTTCACTGTTTTATACATCCTGTCTGTATAAACTCATAGATTTCAAATCCTGCGAGGCACGTTGACAGTACGGCTATTAAAGATTTTCTGTTTGACCTTGATTTTGTTTTGGTTTTGCTGTGTATGAACTTTAACAGACCTGAAGCATGGCATGTCTTCTCTTTTTACTTATCACAGTACACCTAGGGTAGGAAAAGACGTGTAAACAGAAGCTTGTTCAATAACATGTAGATTTCTCAAAGAAAATATATCCCTTTCTCAAAGCTCATTTTGCTCAACCTACGGTTTTGTTCCTGTACTTTGTTCTGCAAATGGATCCTTTTCAAAATGACGGCACACCGTGATGTGCATGTTCTCTTTTCCTATAACTCGTGGGGTGAAAGATCTGTGGGATCTTACTGGTATTTACTCAAGCACACGTTAGTTGTTTGCTGGAGTCTATCACAATAGCAACAGCAGCAGCATTGTTGCTACTGTGGTGATTGAAAGAGAAGAAAAGATTTGCATGGAGAAGTAATACCTTTTTATTAGATGCAGTGGGAAGGGAGAGAAGAGCTGTCAGGCACGCGAGCCCTTCCTCAGGGCTGGAAACAGAAACAAACTTCAAACACGCATATGTTTGTACTGTGCAGTGAATGAAGACAAATACATCGGTGAAATAGAAATGATGTAAAAAAGGCTGCTTGAGAAGATAAACAAACCAAAGATAATGAAGTCGTACCCTCTGCCCAGAGCGGCTCAGTTATCAGCACCAGAGGCCCTAAACTTTTGTTGTAACTTTCCAAATTGTCCTTCCCGGTATCACATGGCTTTTACTCTGAATATCAAGAGTCGGATCTAGAGACTGGCTGTTAATCCTCTCCCTTCCTTGATTAGTTTGAGCTTCCAGTCTTCTCACTCTCAGTCTATAAACTGCTGCTTTCCATTGCTTAGATATGGCCACTGGAGAGCATATTCACCCATGCTAATTAGCACCTGACACCACTCTTACATTAAAGAAAAAGTGTAATATTAAATACCCAACCCTGAGCTACCGACTCCCACCTACAGAGGTAGGTGTACACTCAACTGGTTCTAAAATTGAAGCCTAAATGCATTATTTTGATACGACATGCTTACATTCTGTATTTGTTAGTACAACTTTCCTCACTGCATTAGTGAGCTCTGTTTGTGCTTGTAGCAGAATAACTTGATCTGCACCAAAAATCCAAGATCTTACAGAGTTCACAAGTCTGTAAAACAGCAGTTTTACAGTTTTACAGACACTTTTCAACTTTGACACTTGTGCTGGGCTGTAGGGGTAATTCAAATGTCAGCTTTTTCTCCACTTCTCCTTTTGGGGGTCATTTTCCATTTTGCCTTCCACTAAAGAAGTTTCCCTCCTCTTTGTTTTGATCTTAAACAAATTGAATTGAAATTTCAGTCCCACTAACAATCTTTGCCACCAGATGCATCATCAGAATCGTGGAATAGGCTCTCAGAGTTTCACAAGATGTTCCCAGACTGAAGAAGGCATCTCTAGATTAATTCCTTTACTTTCTATGGCATATTCCAAGTACATTCAAAGGGTGGCAGTTAATTGTGATGTGGAGGCGGATCGCTGAGAACTGACCCATGGGCGAGGAAACAAAATGATCTGCCTCCAGCTAGCAGAGGGACCGAAGCCGTGTATGCATATTAATTCAGAGTTAAGGAAGCATTCATTTTGTAAAGGTTTTTAAGTAAGATTACCCCAGACTCTGTCAGGTGCAATCCTTAGGAACACCGTGGTGAGCTCAGTTAATTTTTTAGTTAATTTCTTGAGACATACTTTTGCAGGAGTATTTACTTTAGAGTATGTCTCCCTGCTCAGCTGTAGTGCTCCCGCAGCGCTTACGCCCGAATTGCAGGGCAGAGAGAATGGGGTGCAAAAAGTAATTTTGTGATTCTTTCCAAAACTTTCATGGTGTTAAAAATAATTGTCTCTCATAAACTGAAAGTGCTGATACATTAATAATGGATGATGGGATTCTTGCACATGTGTTTATTAATTTATAGACACCGCACAGCCTCAGAATGAAAGGTGCTCTATAAATAGAAAGCTAATATTGATCAATCCTGAAGTGGCATTACCGTTCTTGGGGGGTTGCAACGTTTTTTTCTTCTTCCTAACCTGATAACAATAAGAATTCCCTAAGCACAGCCCTTTGTTATCATTATTTGTTTCTTCCTATTGTACCTTCATCAACACTTCTTCCTTCTCTCGGAAATGCAGGAAGAAAAATCTGAGGCTTCTCAGCCTTGTGAATGCCATAGAGCTGGTATGACAAAAATGTGCATTTGAAAGGTTATTAAAAAAAAAAAAAAAGACAAGCAATTGTTTAAAATGAGGTATTAGCATGACAGTTGACAAAGGCATGGTATGTTGCCAGATCTCACTGGTTTCTAATGCCGGTTAACAAGAACAAGTATTCCTTGATCTGAGCGAGAGCCGCCTCACGTGTTCTTACACACACAGTGAATGTGCTTCCCCATTTTGGGAATTATTGTTCTGACACCGTAAGAAGATATCATTTTACTTCAGAACACATTAGAGCCTCCCCCCCTCCCTCACATCTGACTGGTAACCTGAGCCCTGGCCTTACATTTGTTATGTTTATTTGATTTACATTTTTCTGCTTCCCTCTTCTTGCAAAAATAACGTTCTTGCAACTGCGCGAGACGAGGCAGTCGGTGCTCTGATAAACAGGTGAGGAACATTTGCCATCTCTGTTCTGGGTTAAAGGGGGAGGGGGAACAGAAAAAACCCACACTTCCCAGATCTAAGAAGCCTTCAAGTAACTTTCAAAACCGAGCCCAAAGCATGGGCTCTTTGCGCGGCTTCCGCAGCCCCTGCCCTGCTGCGTCGCGCCAGAATCCCCCAAACCAGCCCCCAAGGGAGGCTTTGTCCATACATTGCCAATACTCCGGCTGGGATACAGACAGCTCGCGGGAGCCAGCCGGTAGTGGAAAACCTGCCAAATTAACATATATGTAAGAAAATGCCGGATTGCTGCTTACCCCCCGCCTTCCCTGCCCGTCTCGGTCCGGTGCTGGGGCGCAGTCGGGTGAGGGGGCTGCGCAGAGCGGGGCTTCAGCTGGGCCATATCAGTATCACACCATTGCCTTTAATGGGGCTACAGTAATTTCCAGCAGCTGTGACTTCACCGCAGCATTTTAGCCATGCTTAAGAGGAGTTTTTGATTTTCAGACCCGCTCTTCTGTGAGGCCTGCTGCTGCGGTGATGGGCAGGCTGGCGCTCGGACGCGGCAGCCCCCCGAACTCAGCCCGTCGGCACACCGGGTTCCCACTCGCATGTGGAAATTCAAAAATTTGAGATTGGTTGTTTTGCTACAGTGGAAGTATTGTGTTTGGGACAGAGTAATACCTTCCCTGCGGTCTGTATGTGCCAGTATATTATTCAAAGTAAATCATCAGATTTTGCTTCATTTTTGCCATTGTTACAGTGTTTCCTGTATGATAATTTTTTTTTCCTCAAAAGAAATAATCATTACTTCATACTGGAGCTTTTGAGAGGCCTTTTTATAAAAAGAAATTAACATCATTGGAAATTTTTCTGCAGTTAAAACCCCTGTTTTCAAACAAGCCACTGTGAAGCCACTGTGAAGTAACACATGCAACTGAGGACATGTTAAACTATTGACATTAGACAAAGAGGAAGGTGACTCGTTTTGTGGAAGCAAATGCAAAAACTAAACCATCAGAAATGAAATTATGAGTAGAACTGAAATGTAAACCCCTTTCAGTTTATTCATCTGAGATGGCGTTACCGCAGATTAAATAGGGGAAAATTTTTATACGGGACTTTTTTAATATGAGAGCGTTCTTCCAAAGTTAGAGGATATTATAGTTTTATAATAACGACGTTTCTTTTAACACAGTTTGGGACAAGGCAGCTTGTTTCTGTGGTAGGAGCAGGACATTCGGTATAGACTGTATATAATAATTGTAAAGTACATGTACATGCATACTTACAGGGAAAAAGAGGCATGTTTGTCTGAAGCACGCTGCAATAACTAGCTATTAACGTTGGCGAGAAGCAGCCCTCTCTCCCAGGTCTCCTAATAACAGCTTTTGGGGCTGACAAAATCCTTGCCCGACAGATGCAACCATAGCTTTATCAAGGACTTCTGGTGACACTATAAACCAGCGGAGTGACCAACCGCTTCCTGCCCCGGCTGCGGACCAGCGCACAGCGGCTTCCTTCAGCCCCGGCGGCTCTGCCAGGCTGCGTGCCGAATCGCAGCCTCTAGCGCAGCGCACACAAGCGCAGAAAAACACGTAAACTGGTAGTGCTGTGTCCTCTGGTGTTGTATATGTAGATTTTGATAAATACCTTTAGAAATGCTGAAAGGTAGTAGTGAATGTCATCATTTTATACAGTGTAAGAAAAGCTCCATAATCTATTCTGCTGTGTTAGAGACCAAAATGGTTTTAGACATTCATCGACAAAGGGGGATTTTCAAGAGAAATTAGGAACTTGATGGAGTATTGCAAATGTGTGTGAAGCTGGATGGCTGCTTTAGGCATGTAATTATTTTAATTCAGGTATGTAAACCAGGTAATTGTACATGGAAAGAGCTAATTGGGCAAATTTTCATTTCCTTGTACCTCTACAGGCACTCAGGAGGAAAATCGGAAGGAGTCTCGGTGAATTCTTGCCCTCTGCATTTTCTACCCGCACCCACACCAAGCAGCTCTACGGTTCTGTGTCCCGCCACGGGTCCCCATACAGAACTGTCTTTGCAGTAACGAGACCGTATAGTTTTCAGTGCCCCCGGCCATGGCAGCTTGCTGACCACCCCCCTCCTTTCCTGCTGCCCCCCGGGACCGCGGCTCTGCTGCACTCTTCCTCCATCCCAGGACTCCCATCTGACTTCTTTTGCAGACTCGGTTGCTGTGCTGCCCCTCATTCTGGTACTTTTTAGACCCGGGCACAAAGGCAGAGAGAAGAAAAGGAACGCAGGATGTGTCTTTCTGGGTTTGTCAAGAGGATTTTTAAATTTTTTTTATAGAAGTTGCAATGAATATAGATAGACGAGGGCAAGAGCAAGTGTGCATATGTACCCGAAGATACAGGAATATCGCAATAGGCCCTTACCTATACTCTCAGCTTCCCTACCCCTAGCAACATGCTGACAAATCAAGAACTGCCATCCTATATACAGTACTCCAGCTGTCAGCCTTAAGCAGTGCGTCTCCTTGCCAGAGTACAGCCTTTCCTTTGTTTCAGCTTTGAAAATAAAATCACAATTTGTAAAATAAAGGGATAAGAATTCCTTTCTCAGGCAGCAAAGTCACTAATCCTTTTCAAAGGTTCATAACTGCATTAACTGCTTTGAACGAGGAGATGCATACTGTATGATAATGGATTTGTAGTAACAGTATGCCTTGTGTTTAATATAATAATAACCACTTACATAAAGTCAACAGACTCACTATACTCACCTACTACTTAATATTATAACTATTTTCATTGTTTTCAATTATTCTTAGTAAGAAATATTTTTCGTCTGAACACCCTTTATTTCAACTTGATCATTTTTCAAGGGAGGAAAAAGACTTTTTGAAGATAGCTGTGACTATATAAAATTTTTGAAGCTTGCTCAGAGAGGGTCACGCACTATGTTGATGTCCTAGACTTTCATGTCTTGTGTCTTAGAAACAGGAATAGGTCAAAGGTAACAAGAGTTTTGTGGGGCTTTTAAAAATGCATTGTGTAGGCGTGAGTCACTTACAGAGGCACAATCTCCATCGGTAGCACAAGTCTTACTTAAAACCATCCACAATTTAATTAAAAGTTGTAGATGGCTGTAAGAACAAGAGAACAACTGCTGCATACTAGTGGTACAAGTACTTGATGAATAGTGGTAGACATCACCATACCCATTTTACAGATGGAGAAACTGAGGCTTGGAGAGGCACAGTATTTTCCCCAAGAGACTGCAGGTATGAGACACAGCTGCTGAACCAAGTGTGTAAAACCTTTAAAGAAAACTGTACAATAGCCATATGACATCTTCTAACAAACCAAAACCGCGGATCTGTCAGTATTTAGCCAAAGGAGGAACAGAATGGGAAGATGCAATACAGTGGGATTAGCTAGGGATTAGATATTTGCAAGCACATCCTTTTTTGTCACCAACATGGGGAAAATAATTTTTTGTCCTTTTCTTTGTTCAAAAAAAAAACATCAAGGGCTGGATTTGCCCTTCTTCTGGGATTTCTGACTAAAAGGGCAGTGCGGTTGGAATTTCTGTGTGGTAGTGTCAGATGAATTTTCATACATCCCAAATTCCTGGGATCTGTGTAGTAGATGTGTAGCTCTTGTGCTACTTTTCTTGTAAATGTTGGATTTATTGAGCACGCAATGCATGGTTGACTCACACATGTGCAATAAGTTTGATGAGTCCCGGATACATCAGGTTTATTCTACATGCCATTACACAGCACATGTGCATGCATTTCTGTCCAGGAAATCCCAGACACAAATGTATCAGCCCCAGATTAGCTCTTCATAGCCCAGGAAGGGCTGAGTAGATTAGGGAGCCGCTGGCTGTGAGGAATATATTGACTCATGGCTGTGGAGACAATACCTGTCATCCCTAATGCAAAATCCCAAGGGGAAGTATGGGAAATTTCCATTAACGAGTCAGCTTCACTTCCCCCCATTCATTGCTGTAGGTTTCTTAGGATTGAATCTATCCAAACCCCCTTTCATCCCACAAGATTCGGGAAGTACCAGCCAGGCTCTGATTTCCTTGAGAAAGGCTGTGCGGTGTCACTGAGAGCACAGTTTGGGCCATTGCAGTGAGATGCAGAGGATCTTAATCCAATGTTTTTTTAAAAAAGGAAACAAAGGAATCCTAATTAGATGGAATATTAGAGGCTGTCATAGGGGGCTCTCTCATTGTTTGCAAGCCAAAGGTGATTAGGAAAAGTCCAAGATTAAAAAAAATAAAATACAATCCCTCAAACTGCTCCTTTAGTTTGCAGGAGGCACTCATTTATAACACAACAGGACAAAATAGTATGTAATATTTCCAAAGTCTACTGGAAGGATGGTGTCTTGAACTGAAATATTTGTTAATACAAGAGTAAAACTAGTTTGCACATGAAATGTATCCCAATGACATGAATAAACTCAAGTATTATTAATATAATGTCATGCAAAGCAAGAAAAATAGTAAGTGCTGCAAAAGCAGGAAATCACTAGGGAAAATATCTGTTGCCCCAAGACTTAAATTGGACTGATTTCCTAGAATGTTACAGGCTAATTTAAAACTGCTCCACTGCAGATTTATTGTGAATATCATATCTTGTCAATAGACAAAGGGTAAGCAACACTAAAGCGCTGTGGTAAAAGCAGTTATAGCGATCGAGGTCAGCTGTCTCCATAAGCTGAGAAGTACTCAGATGTGCTGTATTTCCCTGGTTCACTTGTAGAATTTTCTTCCCCTGTATCTTTTAATTTGCTAAATGATTCGAGAGAAACCAAACCACCTGTATTTAATTAGCTTTATAAATCAAAGGTGACAATTCTTTAGTAACCTGTATTATTTCCCAGCGTGGCAAGCTAGAAAAATGCTGACAAATTTATTTATTGACCTGTTGTGTTTTGCAAGGACAGCCAATGTTATATTGATCCAGCTATCCAAAATACTGTAGCGGGGGCAGTAACACTCAAGTGCCCGTGTCTCCACATAATCACTATTCTGTACTCTCCCTACCCGAGTGATATCCCCCATCTCTTGCAAAAATGCAAATGCACCCATCCCCCAGAGCTACTCTCCTCTTGCTTTCCGGAGGGATCCTTATTGTTGGAAATTAAACTGAGAAGAGAGCAGAGACCTTCGAATTTACTTGCCGTATAGTTTGCTTCTTTCCTCGGAAGTGCTCATTAGTAACTACTGTTGCAACTTTAATTATATCTTCAACGCCAGCTCCCCCACCCCCCGCACTTGCTGTAACCCCCCCTTTGTATCGCCCGGGAATCCGATCCTGCAATCCTTCACGGGAAAACCTCTATTGAAGTCAATGGGGTTGACTTCTGATTTCCTTAGGTCTCACTTCTCTAACATACATATTTAAGGTGTGGGGTTTTTCTTTCTGGTGCTTAAAAGTATGAACGTGCAGAAGTCTCTGGGAGATCAGGATTTCCATTTTTAGTTCATGATAAAATGAAAAAATAAATGAAGATTTCAGTGCTTGACCTATTGGGATACCTCGCTTGACAATCACTCATGAGTTAGGGTGACAAGGTCATGTTCCTTATTCTTTATTCATTTAACCATTTTATAATTATAAGTAGCAATGGAAAGCAAGCAATCTTCACAGTTAATAATCTTCCCAGACCCTGGGGTACAGCTCTGGAAAATGGAGGAAACAATGGGGAAAAGTTAAAAATTGTTTTCCATAATTTATTACCATCAGGTAAAGAAAAAAAAAAAGTGCATCTTTGGAAATGCATGTTCATTTACATTTCTAGCAAAATCCATCTTGAATGTAGCAGTCAGCTGAAAAAAATACAGAAGGTGCTGAAAATAAGCCTGGAATATTATTATTATTATTATTATCCAGTTGATGTTGTCTTTTTCCCATGTGCATTTTTATGTAAATATTGTTAGTTTCGCCACCTCCAATGATCCTTAATTCCCACTGAAACCTCTGAGAGCTGAAGGTCTTCATCATCACACAATTATTTTATATATTAAAACACAGCTGAGGAGGGGAGGTTCGGCTGCCGTAATTGCGGCGCGTGGCTGGTGCTCCCCGGGCATATTCTTGTGTTGCAACGACAAAGGCCACAAGCCCAGAAATCACTTTCGCACATGCTCACATCCTGCCCTCCTCAAGACCGCATTTAAGTGCGTGACCAACTTTAACGATTGCCTTGTGCGTGGTGTTAACCACATGCTTAAGCGTGGTCTCAAATAGGGATGCATTCCTGAATCCAAATCAATCTATCAAAATAGCTGCAGGTGAAAATTCTTCATACGTGCTTTCTGTGTGTGTAAGGAAATATGCGTGGTCATACAAGTACAGGCCTGTATTGCCATTTATTTGAGGAAAAAAAAAAAAGAAAGTATTTAGTTTTATGTGCAATGCAGTTTAAAAGCTGCCTCTGGAAAAGCAGGGTATTTTCTTGAGTGTTACATTGATTAGGTATTTCATGCTCAGAAAGAAGGCCAGCAATTAAAAAAAAAAACAACAACCAACCAGCATTTCAAAACTATATATAGTTTTTGTATTTTAGAGTCTGATTTTTTTCTAGAACATTTCTTTAGGAAGCCTGTTCCAGACCAATATGTATATTTTAAAAAGTAAGATGTTTGTATAACCTCCTAGTTTGAAAATAATCTAAGTGATGCGAGATACATGCTGGGTACCCAGATGGATAGTATTTTGTTTTGCTTTGTGAAAGTCTTTCGTCCTAAAGCTAGTGTGAAAATTTAGAAGAGGGCCCCACATGATTGATCGCCACAAGCATCAGAAGGAAATGATTCACCACAACACTGTAACTGAAACTGCTTCAACACCTGATTGCAAACTTCACACTAGGGGACTAATTAAGTGCTGTACCTGCACAGAGGTTGCTGTAACGCAGGGGACACCTCATCTAGTGTAATTCCAGCTGTGAATTCCCACTGCTCTGACTGATTATTATTGGTACAAAGGTACACTGCATTCAGAAGTGCGTGGAGAAGTTAAAATATACATATATACTTTAATGTCTTCATATCATTAAAAATAATCCCATTAAAACATTGTTTCAAAAAAAGGTCAGTATAACAGGACCTCAATATATACCCAAAAGTGAAGTATACACTTTTTTTTTTTTTTTTTTTTTTGTGTCTCATGATAAAACTGCTTTCAGATTAAGGGTTTTCCTACCTTTTCCACGATCTCTGTTTTGGGCATAATAATAACATTTGTGAAACATTTTCAGAATTGGCAATTTTAGGAACATAAGGTTCATATCGTCTGAATTTAGATATAAAACAGTACATGAAATATCATCCAGCTACCCGTGCACTGTGCTCATAACCAAGCCAATGTCTCAGCAAATTTATCATCGAAGTACAAGTTTGCAGTCTGCAAATGGAGATAATGTATTCCTAGTAAAGCACTTATACGTAGTGATTAGAAATAATGGAAGAATAGCTGGCTGGAGGTTTTTATAGGAAAAAAAAAAAATACTATTAAATAATTTTTTTTAGCCTGACAATAGTTATATAGCTGCAAATTAATGTACTAAAATACAGGTTTTATAACCAGTGTCCAGCAATGTGTTGTTCTTTTTCACTATATGGACAATGTCAGTTGTTATGTCAAAGAAAATATTTCTTCCCTTTCTCCTGTCTCCCCCACTCAATTTAAATTAAAAAATATTTTTGAATACCGTTTCAAGCAATAAAAAAAAAAAAGTCCTAAAGTCTGGCAAGAGTGTAGAATGATTTGGCAATAGCAGAGAATGATTTATCCTTTGTTCTTGTTTTCTAAATGATTCTGATAATTTGTCTTGATGAGAGGAAGAAATCGGTGAGCTCTTCAGGAAAGCCACCTAAAAAGCCGTAGACACAGTGTCACAGTGACATCGATTTGATGGTCCTAAAAATAGCTGTGCACATATCTCCGCCACATTCACAGGTCTCACCATGAGCAAAGTTCATTAAGTACCTGTAATAACAGACATGTTTCTTGCTCATCAAATGTTCTTTTCCCTTTAAAAGCCTGCTAATTCTGTGCATGCAGTGCACTCTGATCGCTTCCATCAGTATGTCTCTGAGGGAAGATTTAGGTAAAATACTTTTTTCATGGAATCTTCTAGAGTGGAAATGACCTGTAAGATCATCTAGTCCAATCATTAACCTAACACTGACAAGCCCACCACTAAACCATGTCCCTGAGCACTGTCTCGACATGACCCCTAAATACCTCCGGGTATTTTCAGCCTGCCCTGTAAAGCGATGGGGTGTGTAGACCCCATATTCCCGATGTCTGTGCAGTGTTTGCAGGAAAAGCGCCCGTCCGCCGCGGGCAGCTGTGCCAGGCAGAACCCCAGCGCCTTCCCTTCTGATTTTCCAGGGGCCTTTCTTATCGCCGCGTTGGAAAGTAAGGAAGGATCACCGGCAGAAAGAGTGCGGGAATGAGTCAATACACAGCAGCAAAATTTAAACATATGATGACCAGTCATCCCGCAGCCTTGCTAAGGTAAATCACATCGTGCATCGTGAGTTTGCCCTAAACTGCCGACTCCCGACGATGTTTCTCGATAGGCATGCATATGCATATTTTGAATGTAAATGAGAGTTTGAGGACTAAACCAAGGCTTGCTGTGCATTTTGCCTTCTGAATTCACTGCAGCCCTGCGCTCAGTAGCAAACTGCTAGTTTCATACTTAGCAAATTCATTTTATGTGTGTAGACAGTCAACAATTTCATCTACACATGCTTCCAATATTAATCAGAAATATACGTCTGGTCCACAGTCTTTTATCAAGAAAAGACAAAGTGTACATCTGAGGTAAGACTTCTCCAAAGTTCTCTGGCAATCAAGCTCAAGATTTCGGGTCAGACTTTCCAGTTACCTGTAATCAGATATTAGATTACTGCTTGAGTTAACTCCAGTCCTCTGGGGAAAAATAAATAAAATAATCTAGTACTTATTAAAACATCACAGCCCTAAGAAATAAAGTTCTCCTTCCTCTAACAACAGAGCAAGGAGGAAAGATGCCCTGACCGCTCAAACACAGCCAGAAGCTCAGCTTTGACCTGAAAACAGCAGCTCTGGAGAGAGAGATGGGATCACGCTGTGTGTCCTCCCGGGGCGCCGCGCTGAGAGTCGCTCACCAGGCGTGAACGCTGCCGGCCACACTGATGGCTTTCAGGTGTAGAGACTCATGCAGCTGGAGCCACTAAATTAATAGGCCCATTTCATCAATAAGTGACAATTTTCAGTCAAAATTAATCTGGGTTGGATTCACATGCAATTGTTTTTCACTAGTAGGCTCTGCTGCTGTTATTGCATAACTGTTATGACTCAGATTTTTTTTTTTTTTTAAAAAGGCAAACAAACACAAAATCCAATAGCTTAGTAGTTAATAAAACTAAGAAAATAGGATGCTTGGAAAAAACTTCTGAAAAGGTCATGTGATCATTTCTCAGAATGTGTTTTTCCCTTTTTTTTTTTGGCTTAAAAAACCCACTATTTTTAATAGCTGTGCAGCTACTGAAAAAAAAAAAAAAAAAGAGAGTCGGGATATTAACAAAGTTATTAAGTATTAATCTTCCTTACAATAAATTCTAAGTAGTGAAAAAAATGCAGGATCATAGAAACATTAAAAAAACCCCTACTCAGATTCGACCCCTAGGGAGATTATAGGGGTAAGGACACAGGAGAAACGTGGCGTCAATACTAAGAGCAGGTTTCAGTGCCTGTTTCACTGGGAGATTTTAATGGACATAGTATATTTTGAACATCCCCAAATCAGTATATAAAATCTATGGCTTCTGACAGAAGAGCAATACAAAATAGAGTTTTTTGTGTGTGGAGCTGAGAACGTTGAATGTCTCACCTGGGAAGCGGAGCGAGCCATGGCAACGACTATCGGAGGAACCGGTCTGTGAAACAGCTCAGTTGCAATAAGCACCGCGACCCTCCCGGGAAGGGGACGGGTGATGGCCAAGGCAGAGCCCAGCTTGCCCAGTTGAACCCGGGCAACACAGAGAGGACCAGGCTGGAGCCGCACTTGGCCTGTAAGCACATGAGGGGGATATCAATAACGCACTAAAACTTAATAGCTGGGTGAGGGGGAAGCTTCAGCCTGCAGAACAGAAGCAGGCTAATGGAGAGAAAGTGGCATGTGTCTTCACACCACCACCTTCCCCAAAAACCTCCGGCGATGCCACCAGCCACCGCCCGGCTTCCTCCCGGCAGTGCTGGCCATCTCTTGCCCACCCGGCCCCTTCCCCAGGCTCACAGCAGCAGCCGATGAGCCTCCTGCAAGCACAGTGCCACCATCCACCCAAACCACCTCTGGGCTCTTTATTCAGCCCATCAGCTCATTCTTCTCACCTGTGTGCATTTCCCTCCGTGGCAGCCACTTCTAACGCTCCCCCCGCCGGTCTGCGGACACGTGATTGTATATTAACCGACAGGCAGCACTGCAAAGAGCTTTCTCTCTTTACATAGGCATTTTTCTTGACAAAGGCACACTTTACACTTTGCAGATATTGGCCTAGCTCTTCAACTCTTCGCTTGTTTTTTACACCCGGTCAAACTCTGAGAAAAGATTCAATTAAACGTGAGCTAACTTAGAGTTTATCAAAACTGTACGGTGAATTTTTCATTGAGGGAAGTGCAGCCGCTTCTGGAGTTGAATGCAACAGCTCGTAAATAACATGTAAAAATTCAATGCAATAGCAGAGGAAATTTTAGGCGACTGCAATGTAATTTGTCAGTTGTGGCCTAATGGAGACTGGGTTGTAACACGCTCTTGCTTTTCTGCCTGTGTCTCAACGAGCATCTTTGTTCTGCGTGCATCCTCTTGTCTAAAATTATTGTATGTTGTAATAGAGGGTGACCACAGGAAAATACAAAAAAGAAAATATGAAAAAAGAAGCCACAAAAGGACACTACTGCATATCAAAGTGTTGTTCCAAATACACACAGGCAGAATGAAGAAAGATCAAACGAAGTTGCAAAAAGAGGATGGAGCAAATAGACGTAACATTATTTGTGCTGCTTAGCTGATAGGTATGCCAGGGTCAATCAGGGATTTTTGTGATTTATACATAAGTGAATAAAGAATTATTTTATCAGTCTATTTCTCATATGAATATTTTATTGGTTCTAATGTTTAACTATGATTAAACACTCAACATTTCCCAAATCAGAAGAAAAGCATTTCCAGAAAGGATAAGAGGAATTAGTATTCCCTATTTATTTTTGAGCAAACTATCAAACATCAGATATCATTTACCCCAAAGGAGAAAATAAATCAGTGGCATAGTTAAAAATAATTTCCCTGTTGGAGAGATGTCTATAACAAGCTGTATACATACTGTCCAGTTGTGTTTCCAAATTCTAATTATGCATGTTTCTTAGTCACAGCGTTAATAATACAGATTAATACTCTACACATGTATATGACCTCCGCCCAGGAATTTCAGAGCACATTTTTAAGGTTTCATTTATTAAGCGTTACGAGTCAACTTCATATATGCAGAAACTGAAGATGCAAAGCACTGACGAAATTCAGTCATATGGAAATCCAGTGGCTGAGCTAGTAAGGGAGCCAGGTCTCCTAATTCTCAGCGCAAGTTTTCCTATTTAAAATTTTAAATATTTTGTACGGATTTTTTTTAATGTTTTCATTGCAGAACTGTTTGTACATCTCTATTTTATAAATAGTAATTCAAAGACAACAGAAGCGGTTTTGCATGGTGTGTCGACTCTAACGATGTCACTAAGCCTTACAATATTGGGGTTTGTTTTAAGATTCAGTTCTGGGAGGCAGAAATGTTTTCATGTGTTTCCATGAGAACCATAAGTACTTTCTCAAAGTTATTTCTTTATATCTTTTAGTCTTTCTGAATGAAAACATAACCTTGAAAATATGAACTGAGAATACATAAAGTCTCAAAAATCACAAACAAATAAAACGGAGACAATATTTTTAAAACCTAAGGCTTTGGAAAGTCAGTCCTATGGCTTTATTTCTACTACTGTTTTTGGCAACACAGTCTTGGTAGTATTACACAAATAATGCAGATAGGCAGTAACATTTTAAAATCTTCCCACTTGTGTTTTGTCAGTTACAGAGTCGGCAGGTGTAGATTTTAACAGGGGAGAAACTCGTCTCCTTGAAACTCATGTTTTCAGAAGATTAGGTTGGGTAATCAAAGACAGAGCCCTTTTCTTAGACTAAGCAGACAGACAATTGCAAAGGGCTTTGGTTTGAAGTATCAAGGTGTTACATGTATTTTTTCACTCTCCGAATATAATTATCCACTGGAAAACTGAATGCAACAAAATAGCTTATATAGATGAGTTTACAGCGCATCTGTTCTTTTTTGATCTAAATAAAACAGAGCAAGAATCTTACTTGGTATCTTGACATAACACACTTCGTCTTTGTATGCGTAGTGAGATCTTTCCTCTTATAAACAAACCTCTTCCTGTCGCCTTCATTTTCTTCTGGTATCATGTCTAGATCAGCATATTTGTATTACATACTTTTGAATTGTCTGTTCCTCCTCTGCAACATACTCTGCTGACTTCAAACTGAAATGAACTAAAAAATGTTTCTAGGTGACATGCCAGTAGCAACTGAGGCTCTTTTAGATTATCCATAATAATGTTCATGGATAATCTAAAAGAGCCTCATGTATTTAGGTGAGTGTATGTGGATACGTTTGTGGATGTATACTGCCATCTGATTTAGTCAAATCGTGTTTGATTAAGGCCTATGAGTCAATTGTAAAACTCCAATTGACTTCAGTGGGGTTTGGATTGCACCCATGTTATTCAGGGAATGACAAACCTCACTAGCGAGGCCAAACCCAAGAGCTACTGCCCACCTTAAATGCAAGAGTAAACACGTACAAGAGGACATACAATTAAGCACGAGGAGCTTAGTTAAGCCTAATCCAGGGTTGTTATGAGAACACGTGGAGGTAAAAATGATCATGATTAAATACACTTAAGGAGAAATAAAGAAGTCTGTAGCCATTCAGGCCACCTGGAACACCGTTCCAAGGGAAGCTGTGAGATGAGACTTCATAGGACCTGGTGCCGGAGGACACGGGAGGTGGACGCTTTCGGGGTGAAGCTGTGCTGCTGGGCAACTCACCTGAAGTCTGTTCTGCTGCTGAAGGGCTGCTTCTGCCCCTCCAGCCCATCCCACCTCTGCCTGCCTGGCACCAGCCTGGCGCTCTAGTCCTGCCTAGGGCAAAAAGAACCTCAGCCTTCACATTCCAGTCATTTCCATAGCCATAAGATGAAACCCTGATTGGCAGGGTCTTTCAGACCCCGATATGAGTCCACCCTGACCAAGGGCTTCCAGACCTTTGCAGGAATTGCAACCAGAGCTCAGTGCTACCCATGGGCTGGTCTCCAAAAAGGACAGACAGAAGGACCACCATATCATGCTAGGTAGGAACAAGGCAAAAGCCTCACCTTGCCTCAATTCCCTGTTACTCTGACATAGACTTTCACTCCTTTTATACTCCTCTCTTATAGGGAGGTTTCAGTCCACTGTAATTAGATTCCACGGATTTAATCCCCTGGGAATGTAGCAATTACCATATACCTGACAAGTGCTAAATGCTGCATTCCGAGGGGATTATCACCTCCGGCTGAACAGAGAGAAAAGGGGAGGGGAAGAGAAATTTCCACTTCCCCGTGGGGTGGGGAGTAGGATGAAAACTGCCTGATTTGCTGCAGCTGCTGGTCCTCCGTGGGACAGGAGAGAGGAGGGCACCCAGGAGAAGGCATTCCTGAGAAGGACCAGGCAAAATGTTTATCTCTAATAAAAAGAATATGGATAATGCGGCACATGTGGGTCACCCTTCTCAGTTCTTGCCGTGCTTGCTCCAGCTGGCGTGTGTTTATAGAGGGATTTTTATTAATACTGTTGCTACGCAGAGCAAATACGCTGCAGAATAAGTGAGATTAAGACAATTGGTTTAATAGACTTCAGAAATAAATGAGATTAAATCGAAATCATATGCACAAAATATAGTATTGGCAAAGAAGAGGCATTTATATAGTGTTTTTACACCCTGTGTTACACAATTTATTACAGCTTGTTAAAAAGTACAGAGTTGGTATAAAGCTCCTTCTATTCTTTTGCATTATCTTATCTGAGTTATTTACAAGATTCACGGTGATGTTGTGAGGGCATCATTCATTGTTGATAAACTGCTTGGGATCATCAGATAAAAGGCATAATTTAGCAGCATGATAATAGTAGCGTTTATATATACCAACATTCACACCGGCTGATTCTGAAGGGTTTTGCAGGCTTAGCAAAGGGGAATTAAGAGAGGGCTCCTCTGCTGGTCTGACCAATGGTCCTCCTGGTGAGACTGGATCAGGCCAGACCCAATTAGAGGTAAAGATTGTCAAAGTAAAATAATTTGATTTTGGTGTGAAGTGAACACCCCGCTGTTGCAAAAACTGTTGCTGGGACTCTGATGAGCAGAGTGGGATGGGATCAGCTTTATGTTTCATGGCAATGACAATGTTTTGTGCCCAGGAGCGTGCTGAACGCTGGCGCGATGCAGCTGGGGAGAGAGCCACCCGCTGAACTACTTACGCTTCCTGCCACACCTCACACCACGGCCGTGCTACAGAGAAATGTGTGGCTGCACTGCGCCGGTTATAGCGGCAACCCCCCCCCCGAGAGAGGTACAGCTGCTCGGGGCAGTACCACAATCCTTTTTTTCTCCTAGAAGTGAAAAAGTCCTGCTGTACTTAAATATATAGTATATATCGTCTATACATATATACATTACTGGGGAGAAGTGAGAACAAGGAAAGAAAAATAAAAGCAAAACCATTTTAACAGTGGGTGAGCGTCGATCAGGTCCGAGGGTGAGCGATTGCTGGAGTCCTGATGCAGGCTGAACAGGAGAACCCCCACCGCCTGCGAAACCGTGCTCGCACTGGATCGGTTTATGACACTGTAGTTCAATCCATTACTTCTACTAAGGTTTTACCTATTTTTATTGCATGAAGTGACATTCACTAACGTAGTTGTATTAAATCTGTCATAGTATTAAAATTTATGCACCCCCCGCAAATGCACACCTGTAACGTGGAGGCACCGCAGTGGCTGACACCAGCACCAACCACCTGGGTTGCTTGGGTTCGCAATGGCATCGATGAGAATCCGGGAGGGATGCGGTCCTCACCCATCTGCCGCGCTCGCAGGAGCCCTGCCATACAGACAGCAGCACTGGGAAGACTGGGACATCCTGCTGTAATGTTTTTATGCTTTATGGGGGAAAACCCAGCTCTGCATATACAGCTGCTTGTATGCCAAGAGCATATGTGGATGCTGAAATGTTATTTTGAAGATTTTAGGATAATAAGCCAAGATTTTGGTTGGTTTTTCATGAAGGCCAAGGTCACGTATATCTCCATTTAATGCAGACCAGATCCATAAAGGGTTTGTCATATGACACCATCTGCATTCTTCATCACATATAAATCCATTGTATGACTGAAATAAATCAAGTGCAGGGTGTGGTGTTTCTGCATTTCCTGATTCATTAGCAAGACTTTTAAGATTACTCCTGTCTTTCAGTAGCACGGTAAACATGTTTAAACAAACAAAAAGAAAATAATTATTAACTGGCTAACAATAATAGGCCACTTGGATTTCTTGAAAATCTCACCTACTAGGACAAATCCCTGGATAGCAACAGCACTGTGTGCTTCTAATTCTCGTAGCTCTTCTGAAAATTAGATTCAGAGGTGCTAATACAATTTCTATTAATGTTCCCAGGGACATCTCTTTGTTCCATATGCTCTGGGACACAGCCTGCTAATTCTTCTCTCTCTGTGAGACCCTTACCAAGTCACTCCGCTTAGGACCAATACCAGCACTGATAAGGCACACAGTTCCCAAAGGTGATGGGAAGGAATGGGATGTAAAACAGGGCAAATAGTGTAGGATGGCACCTGTGTCAGACCAAGGGAAGGCACATCAGTGCCGCTCCACCCCAGGAGGGACTGGGGTGTGAATGTGTGGACATTTCTGCCAGCAGTGTTGGTCCTACCCCTTTTAGGCACGCAGGAACAGCAAGCCAAACCATTCCCAGCTCTCCCCTTGTCTCCTGAATCCAGCTCCACCCTGATTTGCCAGAAAAGCGTCACGGCCTCAGCCAAACTGTGGTCCTTTATATCTGGAGCAACAAATTTCAGGGTAGCGGACACTGCTGACCAGCTTTGAGGCAATTTTGGTTCTTTCAGACTTTCACAGTTATTGCAGAACACAATCCTGGGAGTTACCTACCTGCTCACCTGAGAGGGCACGTCCCCATCGCCCCCCTCGCCTCCCTGCAGTCAGCAGGGTCTGTCAGACCCCTCTGCCCTTTGGAAATCTCCGCCGTTTCACTAACTGCATGTGAAATTTTGTCCCTGTTGAAATCAATCTGAAACCTTCCACTGACTTGTGGGTTCACTTCTTGGCTAAGAGAAAGGAAAAAACAACAAAAAAAGGTAGGAAGAGCCTATTGACAAGTTAATCCTCCCAGTGGCTCTGGGCTGACATTAAAACTGTTGCAACCAAACCCAACCAGCTAATGACACCGAGTTAAAAACCTGTTCTTGTCTTTGCAAACTGTCACAGGGCTTTGTCTTCAAATGGGGGGAAGAAACTGTACTGCTCTGCAAGTGAATGAGACACATGCATGTGATCAGGGTGATCAGAGCATGCAAAACGCATTAGAACAAAACATACACTGAGGTCAAAGCAACATAAAAATGAAAGCGTTTTGTGTTCCTCATTTGCTTGACTCATTGAGTATATGGTTATGTACGTGCCTGAACCAGACTTGGCTTATTTGCCTTACATACTACGAAGTCGCATGTAATTACCTATACAGTTCCAATCGGCACCTGTTCTGCAGTAATTCTGAATTAATGTATTAGCCAAAGCCTCAAAGGGATGAACAAGAATGTTAGCTGAAAACTAGTTGCTTCTAATTGTCATGAAAACAAATGTCAAAAGAACATGTGTTTCTACTTAGCTAACTCTGCTTACTAGGTTTGAAGCTGTTTTGTGTTAGTTTCTACAATTTAAATTAAATGTTTTGTCTCTAACATACTTGATGTGGCTTTAAGAAGCTGTGCTTCCCCCCCATCCCCCTTATGAATCTTAATGTTTGGCTGGATTTGTTTGTAACATCAGACAAAAGACTGGCAGGCTGCGCCCGAGTGACATAGATTTTATGTTGAAACAAAGCAAAGCCAAAAAAAAAATCAATTAGGGGTCATTAAAACCCAAACTTTTCAATGAAAGAAATACTGTAATGGAATAGTAATACTTTGGGGTTTAGGAGTTCTTTTAATTCCTGAAAGAGCTATTTTGCACTGCCCCTCCTCCACTTCATCTCTGTGAATCTGCTGTGTTGCAGAATGAGTCAGCTCTGGAATATCCAAACTCCACAGCTGTGCATTAGCATTTGGGAAGAGTATCACTGGGAGTTCATATTTTACATGTGGAAGCAGTGACGCTCTTTTTCAAGGCATGGAGAAAGAATGGTTCAAAACATCATCTGGGTAGATACGGTGCTTGCCCTTCAGCAGCACTAAAGCAAGTTTCTAATGGGAGTTTTCCACAGATTTCCTTGGGGCAACACCACGGCCCATCATGGAGACAGAACAAGCGGAGCAGGGGCTGTTAAAAGATTTTCTGTACAGCGCAACTTAGTGTCTGATGTCTTAAAAAGTGGATGTCTGCCTTTTCTTTTTTTTTTTCTTTTTTTCTCTATTACGCGTTCCTTGGGGCCATCTCGTTACAAAAGGAACACTGCATCTTTGTTTCCTAAGGAATGGAAGATCAACTTCAGTTCTTTCCATTACAAACGTATTATTAGAAAAGAAAATTAAATCCTGCTAATCACAGCACTTCACTGGAGCTTGGCAACGGAGTTATGATGATGACACGTTAAATCAGCAGTTCCCAAAGCTGAGCCTGTGACCCAGCTGGGTTCACGACCTGGAAGTGCAGAAGGAAATGGGCACACAAGCCCGGAACAGGAATCACAAGCTGAAAGCTTGGAAACCATCATTTTGCATAAAAAAACACAGTAGTGACAGTTCCACTTTATATTTCAAGGAGAATTGAGTCACCAGTGCAGACCTGGGAACGGGAGCAAGACTGTGGCTAGGGCCAGGGCTCTGGGACAGGAGCAGGACACGGGAGCTACCGGGGCAGCCTGGAGGGCCCTTCTGGGCTGGGGGGGACAGGGCTGTCTGCGCGCTGAGCCCCGGCAGGGTCCGGGTCTGCTACGCCCCGGCCGGAGCAGCCCCTTTGGGAGCCACAACCACTGCTGGCCCGGGGCAGGGCGGCGAGGAGCCACGGAGTCTGCCGGCCACGCGAGCCACGGCGACGGGGGGGCAAGGAAGGCAGGAACGATGCTCAACTGTCCAGCTCACATCTGGGCTGCATCTGTCCCTGCTTACAGAAGCATGTTTTGGAAATAAAGGCCGATGGAAATGACTCCATTTATGCAACCTGGGTTGTGCCCGCAGAAGCGCGAGTCCTCTTCTCCATGCTGATGGGTTGTGCTTTTTTGTGGGTTTCAGAGTAGATTGTCATGTTGGCATAAATTTGTGCTGCGCTTAATGGGTGAATGCTGATTTACACCAGTGGAGAATACAGCAAATTCACTTTTTAAGTATAGATCATTAAGGTCTCCAAATATATTAAAATGTTCTGCACCTGGTTTGCATTTGGAAGAACCTGCTTCCCACTCAGCTGGGAGCTGCCAGAGCGCTCACGGCAAACACATTTTCATTTCAGTTTGCTCCAATATAGACATATTTGTGCAAAAAAACCCCAAGTAACCTGTGAGAGTCCCCCAAGTAACCTGCAGGAAGGTAGGGAGGATCACATTTTGCGTGTGAGGGGATAGAACAACCTCAGTACAAGCTACAATCGTTATGTCGGGGAATAATTAAGTCTCTTAGAGACTGCCCTATAGCTGCCTTCCTTTAAGGACCGGCACCATCCTGCCCAGCACAGTACTTCTGCTGCATTGGAGATTTCAGGTGAGCAGGAATTTCATACCTTTAATTTGAACTACATTAAGAGTTCATTAGTATAGCAGAAAACTGCATACCAAACACTTCATTTACTGGATAACCACACCGTAAACATGTTTTGCCTGGATTGTGATGGATGATAAGATCTATTCAAAACATTATTTACAACAGGATGCCCAGTGAGTAATCCTTACGGTAAAATCTGTACCATCGTGCACACAGCCAAGGTGAGTCAATTCTTAAGTTGATATATTTGACATATGTCATTTTAAAGAATGGCAAGTGAAAAGGGAAGACTCGGAGTCTGAGGATGCAGAAGAGCCGTGTTCTATTAAATTACACAGGTGAGAACAGCAATCTTCTGTACACCTTAGATGGCATGAGTAATATGGCAAATGTCAGTTGGATTTATTGAGATCTGCAGAGAATATATTTGTCTTACAAAAGGAAGAGGATTTAACTTACATGTCTAATTTTTCATGAGGCTTTGGAAGCCATTTTAAAAGTGGAATAAGTATCTCTTGAGTCTTTTTCCAGTCTCTTCTTTTTATACTCCTCCTCCCTCCTTGAATCTGGCACTTATCCCAAAATGCACACCATATTCAAGAGAGGGAAAACGCTATCCCTGTATAATTTGAATAAATGGGCTCTACATATACTGCCACTTTTAGTTCAAATTATGCAAAAATCCAAGATAAATGAGGCTGAGCATAAAAGCCCCTTAGTGTGCAATTATAAATACTAAAATGGTGTATTTTTCCAAAACAAGAACCTTTTTTTTTCTTTTAATTTGCATACTCTGTCGACTTTTGACCTGCAATAAAAACGTAACACAAGTTGGTAAGTGACTGAGTCAGAACAGGACCTTCTGTTTGCATCATTCCTCCTGCCTTCTGGAGTTTCAGTCTTTAGCAATTTGCTTAGATTTATAGTCATCTACTGAGCAGCTACAGTGTGTAACCAAAAGCTCTTGTCTTTAAACATGTAAACTGTTAGATTAAAATTCCTGGGCTTCAGGATATGCAGAAATTCCATGGGTCGAATTATAGATACTAAGTATGGATGAAACCCTGAGATCCTTTTGGCTCGAATGTGTTTTTCAAGCACAGCTGTAATAAACAAGCAGGACGCCTCCTGCAGCACTCAGCTTCCAGATGTGTGCCCGGTGCAGTATCTGTTTGGGGCCGCAGCTCGCTTACAGCTCCAACGAGCAGCATGAGGAAAGAGAAAACAATAATGGGATAAAATCAGGACTAAAGTTTTTACTCAGCCTCTACTCCAGCTGATTTCTATTCTCTTCTATTTCTGTTTCTATTCTCATTTCTAAACTATAAGGGTTGTCATTAGAGAAACAGGATCCAGCTATTTCAGTGTTTCAAGGCAGTTGACTGGGATACAGACATTTCCAGTTATTAACCTGCACAGACAAAAATGCTAAAACCTCCGTGTTTTCAAAGCATCATACAACTGTTCATAACTTTTATAGACATTGACTTAGAAAATACTTTGAAGATCAAACGCCAGTTCTTTTTGCCTGAATTGTATTTATTAAAAAACACTGGAACTATCAACTCGGCGGTCTCATCGGAGAGTCCCTTCACTTGACTTCACCGCACACCCGGAGCTGCAGCGGAGCAGGGAGGACTTCGCCTGGACTGGCAGACCCAGCCGCTGCTCCCAGCCCTGCGCCTGCCCACAGCCGCACGAAAACCTCAGCGGCTGCCAATTCCTGAGCCACTCAGGTTTTCAGAAAGGGTGTTTTAAGGAAAGGAATATTCTCTCATGAAAACAGTGTGGTAAATTCAGCGATCAGGGCAGGCGGGAGGTGGTAAGGTCTGGCTGGACCTGGAGGCAACTGTATTTTATCTCTTCATATCAAGGAGAAAGAGCGGCAGTGTTGGGGATGGAGCTATTGCAGAACTGGCTCCCATCTCACTGTTTTATAATCATTCAGCTAATTTCAACACATTTACCCAACTCTTGACACATTTACCCACATTAACACCGAAATATGAAGGCTACAGGTAACACAAAAATTAAACAGCCAGTTCTCCTTACAGTTCTCTAATCTCTCTCTCTTGTTTCAGTAAGCCCTTAATCATGCAAAGAGCTCTGGCTATTGACCTCGGTGGGACCTTTTCAGTAAGAAAACTCCCCGTGGGCCCAAAGGTAGCGATGCTGGATCTGCTTCCAGTTCATATTTAAAAAAAAAAACAACTATGTATTTCATTCAGCCAAACCCTGTGAGCCACAGAAATGGAAGGGGGAAGGGGAAATGCTGCTACAGCAGTAGCTGATCACTACTTAGCACATTTTCAGTCCAACCACCGAGTCCATACTGCTTCAGTCCTAACGAGGCCGTTTCGCTTGCCCAGGCTGAGTTTAGCTTTCGGACCACAGAACTGTCCCGATGGACCTGCCCCAAGGACTCTGCCTTCGCGCAGCCACGTGGCCATCAGCAAGTCACTGGTCCCAGTGGCCAGGAATGCCCGTCGTGTGGCTACAACCTGGACAAGCTCCCACGTCTACCCCCCCTGATGTGTCCATTCCCTCTGAAAACAAGGGATGAAGGGTGGCACAACACGCAGAGGGTCTGTTGCGCTCCGCAGTCAGGTGTGTGTCAGCTCCCTTCTGCCCATGTAGATAAAAGTCAGGAAAGCAGGAGCGGAGCAGACGCCAGCGCTCCCCACCTTCACTCTGCTGCAAGATCAGATTCCTTGATAAGGCAAGCTTAATGTGGAGCAACCCTCGAAGTTATTGGACTAATCATATTTCTGGTTCGTTTCCACAATTACAGAAGAGGTCAAGTGGATCCTTCATTTTAATGAGTTGACTAAAATCTGGCAGCGTGTTGTTATGAGGCAGATAATTTGTAAAAGCAGCGTGTGGTTTAGATCACATCTTCATTCCATGTTGAATGGTAATAAACGAGTACCTTTCCGTGGAAATGCTGCCTCTTTTAAAATGTCTGTTAATTTAGCTTCTATTATTATACATTATGGTTGTTGTCTGGTCTGCCCGTACGCTGGTTTCATTCTCTGCATTCCAATTTTAACTGATTATAACTGAGTGGGAAAGTGCGAGTCCTCCACTTGAAATTCAAAGGAAAATAAATGGATTTTTTATGGCCTGAAGAATCTATTCATTACTAAATAATTTATCTTTGCAGAAGGAGTGCCTATATTCAACATGCCTTCCTATTTCCCTAATTTTATTTCTCTGTAAGTACACTCTGTGCTTACAAATAAATCTCCATTGAACTGATTGGCTTTGCTTTTGAAGGTCTGAACAAGAGCATAATTAACAATATTAAACACATATCAAAGGTTGTATATAAAGCTTGGACATTGCTATGTCTTCCCCCCAAAACAAAACTTGGATGAAAATGTAAAACAACAGTGTATACTCCTGGGATTGTCAAAGGCACATTGCACCAAGGGGAAACGGAGCGGAGATACACATGACCTTTAAACAGACTCGCTCGTGCTTTTTGGCTTACTTCAAAGATTTCTTAAGGGGACGAGAGAGAGTCATTAAGAAGGAGGGGAGGGAGGAGAGGCATTAAGATTGTTTAAATTGCTTTTTCTTAATTCCAAAACATCTTTCTCGAGTGAATCCTAACTTTATTACTTATATTGCATTTCGGGCAGTGCAATTACATTCTTACCTTGAACAAAGAATGGACTTTGGACAGTATTTTGAAGGGTTTACAAATAAAGTAAACAGCTCCGTTGCATAAAACGTATGCATCTGAGGCAGTACTTCCTTCTTCCCAGATTAGACACTTTCATGTAATTTAATTTGTAAACTTCTTCAGCTGCTGTTTGAAAATGTTTCTTTTCTGTTTGCAACAAATAGAAGGTTAAAATTCACAAACAAACCCCACACAATTGTTAAACTTTTGTGATTCTGTTAAAGTTACATCAAATGCTGTCTCCACCAGTTCATATATTAAATATGGGCTTTCAGTTTCAACTTGAACTGCTGTCTTTGTTCAGGCTGGATCAAATCCAGATAGGTTATCTAGTTTAGTTATTACTGTATTATTCAAGTGGTGCTTAACTGTGTGTTTTACATTCAAGTGTAGAAATGGGGGGGGAGGTTTGCTTATTTTACGTCTTCATTTTAAAAAATCAGAACATTTTACCTACCCAGGTTAAAAATTAACAAATCAGAATGTTGGACTTTTAACTCACTAGTCAGAGACAACATAAGGTTGGAATATATTTTAACCACAAGATTAAAAATGTATGTGAAAATATGATAGCCACTTCCAGACATAATACTTCAAAGATGCCACATTTATTAGAGTTGACTTAGGTCCTACTGCAAATGCCGGTGAGATATCTGTCACCTTCACATCCCCGGGTATTGCACATGGCTCACAGAGGTAATGCAGCCTACAAGGTAGGATTTGCAAACATTTGCAAATGACATTTGGGTTTTCATTCAGTGTTGTGCCCCATTTCATTTGCTATTTGTGAGCCCTGGTATGAATGAGTTTTTATTAGCAGGGATATTAGGGGATGGGGAGAGAGGGTGGTTGTGTCTGTAACTGACTGCTGCCAAGTGAATTTGGTATTTACTGTTTATCATACTTTCACACTCTAATTATCCAAACAGACCCAAAAAAAGAGGCATGTCATATGACCTAGGTTCTAGGGGACTGATTGTACATACCAAATAATGAATAGTGAAGGGAAAAGCTTGGGAACAATTAGTTGGTTGAATTTGGTTTGAATAAATAGTTGGTTAATGTCTAGATGGTGATTTGGATTCTGCATCTGCATATGACCGAAGAAAAGCAACAAGAACAGCACTCTTCTGTGGTGCTCCTTCTGGGAGATGAAGCAGAGGACTAAACAACCTCCCGCCTTATGTTTTAATGTGCTCTATCTCTATTAGTCTAAACAATTGGGGATGCCATTCCCAAGCGTTCAGCAGTCAGGACATCCTTCACCCTCAAACCCCCAGCTGGCTTAGGAATCATAAGGTTTTTAGAAAATACAACAATTATTATTTTGTTTTTAAGCTGTTTGGCTACATACAAATCTCAATTTTAACTTCCTCTGAAATAACAAATGCAGATAAACTTTTTTTTTATTAGAGATGTAAAATTTTGCACTGAACCATGGGACTGGTAGACGGAGCTTTAAAAAAAAAAATTAAAAAAAAATCCAGGAATTCATTAAGCATTGCAAAATTGACAGGTGGAGGGAGAGCATCTCCCAGTAGCTCTCCCTGGGCTCTACCAGGCGCGAGCCGGACGCCTGCTGACGCCTGCCTGTGCCACTGCCGGTCAGCACGATTATTATCTGCATTGTACAAGATAAGCAAACTGAGTCACGGAGTTAAGATCAGAACACGGGAGTTTTGGCTTACTGCTATATCTGCAGTCTCCTCGACTACGCTAGAATATCTACCGCTTTCTGTAACCACATATACAAATAATATTAGACTTTGGCACACATTTGAACTTACTACTTAGGTCTGGATGTGAATTTTACAGTTCGTCCCGATTCCTGTACCAAGTTGAAAAAAAGCCCTGTGCCTGATGACATCTGAGGCAGGACAAAGGTGCAAGTGGTAAAATTATTGTGCTGTGACGCCAAACTGCTCCAAAATGGGCTGAGTTCCCTTCCCAGAGGTTTCTCAGAGCTGAACCGTTACAGAAGTTAGCTTTTGATGTCACAGTGACAGGTACTATATAAAAACCCAAGAAAGTCAGAAGAGGACACAGGATTTTAGGGCACCGCTAAAACCTCATAATTCACACAGTTTAGGCATCTGGCAGAAATAATCGTATGGTGTGCAGAGGGCAAGCTGGAATGTTGGCCAGCATTAGTGCTATTTTTAGGCATATTAAGGCCCGATCATTTGCCACCAAAATTACGGGGAGACTCATCCTGAGTGCCCCACCGCGCTCCGAGATCAAAAGCAGCTCTGGGTTTGCTTCAGAAAGGTCCACCCTTTCTCCCTCCCCCCAAGTCGTAATTAGGTCTCTCTCTTTCTCTCTCCTCCAGTCGCGGTTGTTCCCAAATTTGCTGACCTCATGTAATTCCTAATTTAACAAGCTGGCTTTTTTGGGGGCTATTTTTGTCATAACAAGTTCAAAACAGAACAGCCTGTCTTTAGAAACCTCCATTCATAGGAATGTTGGGACATTTCACGCAACACAACACCGCCACAGAGGAAACCCAGCTTTGTCTCCATGAAAATAAATGCTTGCAAAGGCAGCAAAACAACAGGAGGGGAAGCTGCTTTCTTTTTGTTCCAAACAATTTTGCCAAGAGCACACACGCGTGCACACACACACACACACACACACGAGCACCTTGGGGAAACAAAAGATGAACTTGTTAATAAGAGATAAGTTATTGGCCTTGCATTTCAGAGGAAAACAAAGATTCTTGGATGCCTTTTATTTATATAGCTCAAATATTTCCTCCTAAAATATGTGCTGTTTAAGAGTCAAACATTCAATGGCAGGAATTACTAGAATGCTGATGTGTTGTTTGGGATTTTTTAAGTGAGAAGTGTTGTTTGTTTTGGAATTTGTTTTGAAGGGATTTTTTTGGGGGGGAGGAACAACCAGAACTAGCGGTGTCCTGACTTTTTATGCCTTTGCTTTGTTTGGCTCTACTAATATCCTTGTTTTCCTTCTAACATTATTCCTTTTTCCTAAGTTAGTTGCTTGGTGACTGGTATTACTCTCCATGTAGTTCAGAATTCAATAGCATTTTTACTACCGCCCTATTACAGAAACAAAATTAGTCAGAAAATCTCTGGGAACTCTTTTTTTTTTTCTTTTTTTTCTTCTTTCTACTGTATCAAAATTAATCAAAATGCTTCACCCAGCCAACACATTTTATGGCAGAAGACCTGGTCCTGCTTGGGCAAGGGCTACCAGTGAAATATTCTGTTTTTCTTGCGGCAACTTACCGGGAAAAAAATTGCAAGTCCTATTCAGACAAAGACCTAGTTGACTAGAAGAAACTGCATCCATCTTGCGGTCCTCTGTCAGCACGGTTACGTCACTGATGAGTCAGTAACTATAGTAGCTGTATTAGCAAAAGGCAGCAGCTGTAGCAGCAAAAGTACAGTAACCACCCAGTCTCCCTTCAACTTACACTAGCTCGGTCGGGAGAACCACAGTACACGACCGACGCAGAACGCCTTCGCCCCAGTGCGGTTCCCCCTTAGAGCTTACAGCAGGACCAGCAAATCAAACTGATAGACTGATACACTTGTGCTGGTACGAAAGCTGCACGTGGGGCAGACCTGATCCCATCACAGTTAATATATATGCTAATTAAAAAAATTACTTCGTAGGATCTCCAGGATATAGGTAGATTCTGGGAACCCGGGAAGTAATGATTGAACCTAGCAGGCTTTATGCAGCCAATACTTTTATTATCAGCTCTTTAGCTTCTGCATCTAGCGTCCCTGCTGGTCTTTCAGGAGGGAATCGGCTACTATTGCCCTGAGAAATGCAACATTTTGGATTGTTTGCCATGCCTGAGAGAGTGGACCATAGGACTTACTGTACTTATTGGAGTTGTACTGCTAAAGAGCATGGACGGCATGCTAGGAACCCAAGGCAAATCTGAAACCACAACATTTCCCTTTAACAAATAGGGCAGGATCTGCTGGATGGCCCTGAAGTTTCCATGGGAATTCTATTGGAACTAGATAGGATGATTCATATGAAGAAAAATGTAGTTTTCTCTCTTTCAGTGTCTATTTCCATGCAGAATAGATCTAGCTTAACACTGGCAAGCAAGAGCACTTGGACCTTGTTAATTGCATATGTTCTGGCTCTATTTTTTCCCCTTATCCACTTGTACAGAAGATAAGAACAATAAACAGAAAATGGACCACAGGGGAGGAATGCTGATTTCATCTTGCCACTTAAGTAATATCAATCTGCTCTGATTTAATGATCACTGAATAAACGACAACTGGTTGCATCTTTGCAGCACTACAAACCCAAATAAGTTTTGTATTGTGTTTTGACTTTGAAATCGTGCCCAGTTTCTGTTCAAGTTCTTCTAGTAAAATAAACAGATTTTGGTATTATTTCCAATCTGCTTAGATTTATTTGTGAAAACATTTTTTAATTCCAAAATGTAAGCACGTTGTATTTTACAATTTTGTGAGTCTGCAAATTGCAAATAATGCAACCCATTGGTGCATAGAGCCACAAAAGAAAAGACTAAATCTTCTGAAATAAAACTTCAGACTACTATAGTACTCTTAAGCTGTAACAGCAAGCTTCTCCCAGATTTTCTTGACATTCTTCCAGAACCTGCTAAAACTCATAAATCAAAGGTCATAATAGCTCTGAAACTCACTGACACTGTGGTATGTTTTTGTTTGTTTGTCTTGTTTTTTTCCTGCTCCTGAGGAAAACATTTCATTAATGTTTGTAACAAATAGGTGAATAACTTAATAGCTGATCTGGGTTGGTTTGGTTGGTTGGTTTTTTTGGTTTGTTTTTTTGTTTTTTTTTTTTTTTAATCACAGAATTAGAGCTGCTTGTAAAATACAGTTTATTCTCACAAGCCAGAAATACAGTTTTGGCCTCTTGGAACATACTTAAAACCCAAGTCTAGTTTCTAACAAGCAGGTAGCTTAATCAGGAACTTTATGACCTTCTGAATGAAACGTAAGATGCATCTACTTGACTGGAAGGATTTTTTAATTGGTTCTCCTGAATCAGCAAGGATATCCTCAAGTCCATCCAAATTTTCCAGCTACCCCAACTGGATCTGCACATAACACAGACCCAAGGATGCTCCAGTTTCTCGTGTGGATGGGCTGCACCTAATCCAGTTTCTGTCACACAGACCATCCGCTCTTTCCAGGGTCGTTCCCTAAAACAGAAACCCATGAAACCCAGAGGCAGTCTGAACTTGGGTGGTTGTAGTGATGTGGACATTCTGAAGGCGTGTGAAGGAAATGAAACAGTCTGCGGTGTGGGTGAAGTGGGTGCTCTGCGCCTCCTTGATCTCTAGGTCAGGCTTCTAGGAAAAGCACACAGCCTTCAGATTGGGAGTTCTGAGGGCAAAAATAGACACAAAATCCCAAATCATGGCTGCGTGTCAGATGAAGTTGCATAAAGAGAGGTGATATGGCTCTGATGGCCATATAGTCTATCTACACAAAGCCAAATTTTGCCCTTTATTAGAGCTACTGGTGTCCTACTCTAAAGGCAAACCTGCGACAATGCGAGCGTGTTACTGTCTGGCGCATGTAGGGACTGAGCTCGGAGGGAAGACTGTAGTGGACGTATATTTTAGCCAGCCCAAGTAAATAGTAAAGCTAAGGTGGCATAAAATTCAGAGCATGTAGGAGCACTATGGACACTTATTTAGGAGCTTTCACATCACACCTCCTAGCTGTAGGGTAGAGAATATTCTTAAGTATAAACATAAATTCATATTAAACTCTTTGTTTCTTGGCAAGATATCCATCTGGAGCCAAGTTTTCCTACAATGTTTTGATTTGCTAGTTGAACGTGATTTTCTAAAGTGTTTTGGAAAACTCGCATCAAAAAAATAAGATTTTTGCCAAATGATCATAATCTGCAGCATTTGATATGTGAAATACAGTTAGCAGATATTTTGCTAAATCACCAACATTCTATTAAAAATGAAGTGGCAGTTAGTAACTTTGGTAAGCCCCGTGCTTCAGGAGCTGTGTGATCACTTGAGACTTTCAGTTTCCCTCTATAATATAAAGCAAGTTTCTAGCCCTCGTAGCAGGGCAGCTGGAAAATATGAACCACATAGGTTAGTTATACAAAAAGACAATAAAAAGATCCCAATTTTATCATTTTAAATATCATTTTGCCACAATTCTGCAGGGTCTGACTTAGAAATTTTGAATCCTTGAGTTTGCAGTACTGGAACAAAGTCACATAAAACCTTTCCCGTTTGCTGTCTGGGAGGCTCTTCCAAAGTCCGTTAAAATCCAAAGGGACTGATTTCATTGACTTTTCTAGATTTTGGGAGTGGATTAAAACCCCAAATGTGCACAAAAGTTCCAGGGCCATGGGAGAAGTGCTGTCCCCACCCTGTCGCCCACCCTGTGGCTTTGGTGCAGACAGGGTTTTACCTGATGTGCTAGTGCTATCCTGAACAGGAGCGGCTTTTCTGAGTTGGGGTTAAAGTGCACAAATCTCTGACACAAATACTAGTGTGTGCCAGTTTTAGAAACTTTGAACTTTTTCTCCAAACATTTGTTCCCTAACTCAATCACACATATGTTCTCAGAAAGCGAAAGAGAGACGGGGTGCAAGTAGAGCCAAAGGGAATGTGTTCAAAAATTTCAGCAAATATTAACAGAACGCATTTATTTATTTGCAGTTCCTGTCTGTCTTGAGCATTAGCAGCAATAATCAAGAGAAATTTCAAGCACAGCCAGCTCCTGATATCATATCTACTTATCGTAGTGTTTATTTTTTCCCATCCTTTCCAGCTTAGATTAATCACTCTAGTATATAGATTTAAAATGGACTTTAAATTATGCTTTGCCAACAAAGTTACTATTTAAGACAGTTCTTTTACCTGCGCTCCATTTTGTTCTAGTCTGAGTGAAAAGAAACTATGAAAATAAGCAAACCTTTTAAAAACCACCTTGTATAATAACAAGAATGGGAAGTTATCTCAGCAGTTCTAGCATGCTGTTTTCATAATTGGATGTTTTACATACTCCCAGCATTTCAAGCATGTTTTTAAGTAGGAAGAGTTTTGCTTTTTTTAATCTTCCTGCCATGTTTGGTGTATAATCGCCTGCTGAACCCAGCTTTATATTGATTGGTCATATTGCCACTCGCAAACTTATTGTTTAGCCACATCTGTTATTTTTCATATAGGTTGCTAATCTCCCGTAATTAACTCATGGGAGGCCTGATTTTCTCAGACTTCAGGATTTAACCGAGACTGTTCCCTGTCTCAGCAGAGGTGCTCAGCACCATGCAAGTCTGCAACCTAAGAGGGGTACGATGAGTTCAAAGAGGTCTCATTAGTTAAGAAAGACCGTAATTGGGTTTATTGGAACTGATCCTAAAATTGTATATAATCAGATGTGATTAATCTTTTGATACACCCATGTGTGCAGTATCTGAAGCCTAATGATAAACCAGTCAATGTTATTACAAATAACCACGTATTGATCATTTGGAAGAGGCTTCCTTCTCCCCAACCTGTGCAACTTAGCCTTTTTCATATGAAATAGATTAGACTTTTATGGACCCAAAGATGGATAGTCTCACCCAACAGCTGCATCTATGCATAAAAATAGGTGTTTTGTCTAAGGAGGACTTGCTGTGGCTTTGTGAGTAGGATTTTCCACTGCCCTAAAGAATTCCTTCTGGTTCCTTCCTTCACCTTGCAAAGCGCTAAGGTTTTTGAGAAAGACCAAATTGCTGATTTCTTTATGGCTAGACTTGAACAGACACCATGGCATGCCACTACAATGCAAGTCTGTGCCGTGCACAATAAACATCATTCTGATTGTACCCCAGAATGATACAATTATGACTAAAACTTCAGACATCATGCAGTAGCAGTCTTTATATCAATACAGCACTTTACTATGACAGCTATTGAGTCTACATCTTTGCAAAAGGAATTGGTCAGACTCGCTATACAGTGTCAAGTACTAATATTTAATTAGTATTAGTAAAGTAGTTAGATTAAAAATAATGGAGAAGATACTTCGCAGGCATAAATATTCATAGCTTCACTGAGTACTAACAAATTATACTTGTTTACACCAGCCCAGGGAATTAAACAGTTCAATGTAATAAAATATTTCCTACAAAACAATTTGGTGTGAGTACTGTACAGCCCAGCGGAAAGCAGGAAGAAAGCATGTACAGCAAAACGTCCAACAGATTCTAGTGTGACCTCCATCAGGGATAAAGCCAGCCCTCTCCTCCACTGCCAAGAAAGTCTGCTTTTCGGTAAGACTGGTGTTTCAACAAGCTACACCAGACATTTTAAGCGGAAAGAAATTTCTTCTCTTTTGGGAACCCTCTTTTCAGCGTTGAGGGAGCAAGCACACTCCCAAGGGGCACTGGACAAGGTCTTGGACAATTACAAGTCAAACAAGAGCCAAATGTTTTTACCCTGAGAATAAGAAGCTGATGAAGACAGTAAAGGGAAGAATAGGTGCCAGGAGGGTCATCTGGGTGTACAGAGTGAACCAACAAGAAATGGCACATACATCTTGTACCCTCCAACTCCCCTGTCTCCAGTGCCTCTCTGCCCCCGTGCTTCAGCACAGGCCAGATCACAAAGAACTATTGTAGCTGTTATTTTAATCCACAAACAATTGTCCATGGATAGGCATATGAGCAAATGAGCTTTCATTTGGATGCAATACCTGCTTTCATTTTGGAAAATTAGGAAATGATCCAGTATGTTGCAACAGCTGGAGCGGGAAGAGAGGACGGTGACTCGTGTCTCCCAGAGTAATAAGCAAGCAATGCGTCGCGGTGACGTACGCTATTTGCAGATGCAAGACTGCCAGGTATTCAAATGTGGCTTTCTACAGTACTGACTGGTAGATACCGGCCAATTTATTCATAAAAATCTATATTTCTGCTAAAGACTGCGTTCTGTCTAATGATAGCACGGGTTTACTGTAATGATTAAGGCTCATGTTTTCTCACATCTGTGAGGAATGCTTAGACATGCAAGTTTAAAAATAAAAATATCACTCTGGGCAGGATTTTAACATTTTTTGAGGGAGTGTGGGATGACGGGTGGGTGGATCAGATAGTAATCAGTTGAATAAACTAATCTGAGCTTTGAAAGTTAAACTTCAAGCTATACAGAAAGATTTGCATGGTGGGACATAAAAAAAGAGTTTAATCGTGCCTGGCATGATCTGCTTTTATTAAGATGTACTAATTTAAATGCACTTTTATGCAATCATTTTTATGAGATATCCAAGTGCTTTAAAAACACATGAATGACTTAATAACATGCTTGAGAATTCAACAAGTATAACTGATAGACAGGAAACTAAGGCACATAAGGGTTCAGTTAAGCAGGACTATACAGAGCAAATGCCACTTTTGGGAGTTAAGTTAATGAAATTTGTCCTATTGGTTACTGCCAAAGGAGGAGGAAGCATTTCCTTCCCAATATAAACGTCATTACAGAACATAAATACACACTAACAAAACATAATATTTTGATGCGATAAGGCATGTTTCCCTTTGTTACGCATTTTGCATATAAGTATGCACTGCGTTTGTACATTCAGATGCTTATGCTATATTTAGCAGACTCTTTTATCATGCACTCTTTTCTGCCTCTTTCCACACAAAGATTCAAAGAAACATCTTTCCATAGCATGTAAAGAAGTAACTAATGATATGCTATCGAGGAAGAAGTGTTCTCCTAGAGGAGACAGTTTCCTTTCAGAGACACTAAAACAAAACCTCTATTGAATTCTTGCTCATAGCTTCACATTGCTTTTTTTTTTTTCTTTTTTTACTATGCTTAAAATTGCACATGCTGACATGAGATTGTGCAATGTGCTTTGGTATTTTCACATTGAGCCTGACATTTATGCCTGAAAACTGGGAAAATATAATTTCTAAACAAAGTGTTTAGAACACAGCCTAGTAGGTCACTTCTTATTAAGAATGTCTTTATTTCAAAGGTTTCTGGTCTTGGAACTGCACGTATGGTACAGTACATTTCACCACATGCATATGAATTTATTATTGAGGATGCGTCCCTGCCACTGATGCATAATCAGGCTGGGTAAATGTTCTAGTGGAAACAAAATATTCCAGGAATCTTAAACATTCAGTAGAAAGATAGGGTAAAAGAGCTTTTCTAATACCAGTGAAAGAGCGTGGTACACTGAGCATTTCCAGTAAAATGAAAAATATGCTTACGCTAACTGCAAACCATTCATTTCCCTCAATAGCACAGCCTTTCCTAAGCCCTGTGGAAAACCAGGTAATGTTTTAAGTTTGCCAGATGTGGCAGGTCTTTACTAAATGTTGCGTTGCACTGTTACAAGCCCTTGCTTGTGTTAACTTGTTGTGTTTGAAAGCAAATTTGCAAGCAAGTGGAACGTGTATCCCTATCTGTCAATAATTCCTCATCGCACTCAACAAAAAGTCACTGCTTTCCTTTTTCCCCGCCCCCTGAATGTGAAATTGCAGTAAATCAGTCAACAGCACTGTTTAGCATATAAAGCAGAAAACTTCAAAGCAAAGCAGCCTTTTCTCTCCACCTATGAAATTCCAGACCATGCTCCTAAATTCGCGGAAATCTACTCGTCCTTTCTACTTGCAATTCAGAAAGCTTTGGTGATGCATATTAAAGGGCTGCTGTCAGCTTACATTGTTTAAAAATGGACTGATTAAAAAAACATTTGGGTAAAGCACCCTCTATATACTGTGTGAGAAACAGGCTCATCTGGTAACGCTGCTCTCTCACAGCCCGCAGAGGACTGAATTATACCAGCTGACAAGCCGTTCCGAATCTTAAATGCATTTTTATTGTTTGACTTTATGGATTCCAATTTCAATATTTTTTCTTCTTTTGCTAGGACCATCCTTAAGATTACTCAAAGGAAGCGCACCCATGTGTGCTCAGTCCCACTTCTCTTCTTTCCATGGACCCGCCTGTCTATTACCAAATCTTCAGCTTTGTAGATTTTGAATAATCAATAAAATTATTTTTCCTCCAATGTGCAGGGGAAGGGTTGCCCATGTTCTTACACTATATTATGATAATCGTTATCTTACATATGATAACATAATATTATGTTAAAGCGCTAAGTCCAAATAAATAAATAAATAAATAACCCCAACCAAAACCAGCACACCTTACCCAGATTAAATGATACATTCATATCAGTATATTTGATATAGTTATGCCATATGTTTTCTGCGGCAGTGGCTAGGCAAGACATTCCTACCCCTTTTCCACCCCCTCCCCGCCACCCTTTCCTGCCATGGCCAGACTTCACCACTCTAATTTATATAGATTAAAATGTCTATAAGATTGTGTTGTAACCCAGATCATCCAAATTACCCTTTAAAATAAATTTCTTCCCTGAAGCAAACATATCATCAAACTATGCCTTGAGAATCCCCCCCGACATTACAAACCATCCATCTATATTAGGAGGACCTAGTCCATACTGAATTAGAAGATGGCTATTTTCTGCAGATGAAATTAATTTCATCACATAGAATCAGCATGAGGTCTATGCACTATTCAATAACTGCTGAAGCCTGATGATATTCGATTTCTTCACTCTTATTTTAACCAGTTAATTATCATGAACGATTTCCCTCCTGCTTCGTTGTGTGTTTAAGTGGCGCAGGAAGTAAAGGTATCAAGAATTCTGCAGTTACGCCACAGGCTTCTGCTAGTGAACTGCTTAAATCTGGGCTTTATGTCTACATTACATTAGCAAACCCCTCATTTGGATACATTGCCCTTTCCCAGGATCTCATGTGCAGCTTTCCGTATGCCTGATCCACATTCACTGAAATCAAAAGAAAAACTCCCGTTGGCCTCAGTGATTTTGAGGCTGTGCCCTGTGTAGACTGAGAGATGCTGAAAAAAGGGAATAATCATTACACTAGAGACCTAAAAGGAATATGCTGCGATACATCTTCTTTATACAAAAACATTTCCTTTTATTAAAAATAAGAGCCTCAAAATTAGAGGTTTAACAGGGACTGTGCTCTTTCACTAACATGCCTAATAAACTCAGCATGGTTCAATCTTCACGGATACTTATTCATAGCAAAGAGTACAATGTTAATCATGGATATCAGTGTAAATAATTCCTACCTGCTACTCGCAGGGCTACACACAGAACAGCATCTGAAGTGGCTGGACCCTGAAAGCCACAAATAGGAGTTTCAGAAATATTAACAGTCAAGCAACAAAGCTATGTTTGCACATTTGTTTGTGAGCCTCAGAAACTGTAAATGACGCTGGGTCTACAAAATTGGGGACATTTAAACCAAATGATTAAGCTCGCAGTCTGATGTAGCAGTTAGACCAGTCTAACAGACTACTCTTGCATGCCAGTTAGCCATTAGGCTGGCTTAAGTGTAACGTTAAATTGCCCTTTGCTTGCTGCATATTTTAGTCTATGCAATACAATGGGAAATCAAGATCGCCGATAACAAGTAGCTGTAGCAGCACTGCTTCAAGCTTAGGCAGTACAAGTGGCCGAAGTCCATGTTTCAGAGCTTTTCAGTTATCAGTACCTAAATTAGCTAATTTAAGTGAGGGTTAGATATGTCAACACAGCCTGCAATCATTCCTTCAGCTGCAATATAGACATAGGCTGTGGGTTGATGCTCAAGGCAGATAGAGCTGCAGCAGTTTAAGAAGTTACTGCCTCCAGCTGTTTGCTGCTGCCCGGCATACATCCCCCCTCCCAGCAAGGCAGGGGAGAAAGGCTGCAGGCACCTCAGCAGCATCAGCTCCAAGTGGGGTGGCTTTGATGGGACCTTGCCCCACAGCTGGGAGGACGTATGTCCAGCTTAGTGTGTCCAGTTTGAGATAGGGCAGGGCCTTATCTCAACCCACCAGTTAAGATGGGCTTAAGCTAAGCCACTGAAAAGCTGTGAAAGATGCATATATTTCAGTGTACTAATTTCAGCTGTGGGAGCATATTCTTAAATGATTGCAGCAATATTTGTTAGATGTTGCCTAGCCATCACGTTGCTATCAACTGAGACTGAGAGAATACCTTGTTTATTGAGATTTGCGGGAATTGTGGTGGCAGATGTTACACAAAATACATCAAAGGAGTCCATTTTCAAAAAGCACCAGACCAGATAAGAAGTCTAAGGGTCCAGAATCTTATCTCTGGTGAAACCAAGCTGTCTAGTGATTCGCTTTTTTGTCATTCTACAAAATGTTGCGATTGGTACATCGTCTGTGTGGAGGAAGACACAAACTGCTCTGTGACTCATCTTGTCTGGAAGGAAAAGTGAGTACAGCTCTTGTGTGTCTGTCTGTGTGTCTGTGACTGTATGTGGAATACAGATTTCAACAATTCTTACTGACAAAGACATCCTAACCAAAACATAATTTAAATACACTACACCCTGTTGCCTACCAAGTTGTAGCTTTTCATCATAAACCAAAATCTGTTGTAATCAAGGAGATGCTCTCTATCCATTGATCTTCTTCCTCAGCTAATCCTGTATAGGCTTTAAAAGAACTCCGAAATGTTTTTTCTTTCAGCATGTTAAACAGGTACATGAAGATTTTATTCTCTATCCCACTGTCTTAAGTTGATGGGGTTTTATAAGTTATAAATGTTTGCATTAGCAGATGGTGATGTTTTATCCTTCATCATAGGTCCTTAAATAGATTAAGTCAATGTTGTCAAACCCAGGGGAATTAAAGAAAAAGTCAGGCACACAGGAAACCTTATGGCCTGTGACAAATCAATACCTTTCTTAATCTCCATAAACATTGGGATTTCTACTCTAAGTAGCTAATAGTGAGAATTCCTGGTCTCCCTTCTGATTTTGATGCTGAATTACAAAGACAAGGTCCCGATTAAGCCTCATTGTTGTGGTTCCTCATTTTTAGGAGGAAATTGGATACGAAGTAGCTCCTGCCCCCTAAGCTAACTGGATGCGACCACTCCACACATATGTCCTAATACTGACTTGGCATGAGGGTCCAGCCCCCTGCCTGCTTCTGAGCAATGCTCAATCACAAAGAAATCCGAATCAGAGGCTCAAAACTTGCTGCTCCCCCATCCTGAGAAGGAGCCTTAGCCACAGTCATTGGTTATTCTGCCAGCAGTATCTTCTCATTAAACAGTATATACCAAACATCGTCTGGGTCAGAAACTCTAGCCCGCTTTTCGGTTAGTTCACAAAGTTTCCACAAGTATTTTGTCACCAGTATCTCCCCATCTTTTTAGCTGAATTGAGACAGATTGGTAGTTTGTGCAAGCTTGTGCTTTTTTCTATGTCAGCATCAAATTGAAACATTTATGCTGCATTGTGGTTAATTGCAGTGGCAACTATTAACTATTACCATCTGGATTAAACGCAGAAGCCAAATCTGCACTAATAAGTAACTCCTTCCAACTTCCAGGCAGTTTTAGTAGCATCAGTTCCATTTTTCTTGAGCCACAGGGTCACAGACTACTTCTGCTCTTTTAAACATCAAGAAGACAACAGTCACAAAGCTGTTGCCAAATGAAGCAAAGCAAACTTTCCCCATGAGTGCAAACCAAAGGTAGAAAATGAAAAAAAAAAAAAAAAAATAGATGTATCCAAAGTTTATTTTAACTTTTACTGGGTTTGGACTTCTTTCCCCCAAGGTTAGGTGTTCCCAGGATTAAGAAAAGCTGCAAATCGTTGCTCAGTACTTTAAAGAGAGAGAAAACTATGCCTAAGGACTCAAATCAAAGACAGATTCCTGTTCCCCTCACCTAATCCTTCTCAGGAGCAGGAGAGAAAAATGTGATGGTGGGTGGGCATTAAGGACAAAACCAGAAACATACTTTCCTACTTTGCCGGATAAACGCCAAAACCTTTTCATTGAGTAGCTCCATGCTTTGCAATACCCTCTGTCAAACGCTTCTTCACTCACCAGCCAAGAAAGTTCCAACAATCTCAGACTGTTGAGTTCATCAGGTTAACCCAGCCCGGCAAACCCAGCCCTCGCGGATGCTCAATACAGGTGAAAAAAACCAGACCATCACTCATCTTAGAAGAAAAGGCTTCTCATTTCAGAAGTCAAGGCTTACCAATCATTCAAAACCCTGAACGACAATATACACGTTGATTTAATAATCAAGTGAAAATAGCCCCAATAAATGGGGCAGCCAAAATTGAGATGCAATTTGGAAATAATTAATGTTGGTAGGGCTGAAAGACAGCACAGACATCTTTTATGATGCTGAGTTCTAACACAAGTTCTCATCTAGAGAAATCTGACCCACATGGTTAATTTTCCACTCCCCACAGCCCATCAGGTGTTAAGGAAGCAGCACCAGGGCAGATCCATGCCCGTGTAGCCATCCCTGGTGCGGGGCCACGAGCAGGTGGATGCCCGCAGGTAGGTGAACTGCTTCAGCTGTCCTGCTTAAACCCACAGGCAGCTGTGAATTACAGCCCATAATCTTGGGGAAGCTGGAGCTATAAAATACACGAGTTCTCAGTTCAGTGTGTACTACTGACACTGGCTATCGTCGGTGACACACAAAATCAACCAGCTTATTTCTTAGACTTTTTTTTTTTTTCCTTAAGCAAGGGGACTTTGAAGTAATTTGCTCACGGGCAGTGTGATCTTTAAAGCTTGCTCTGAACTCAGCTCATTCAAGTCCTGTTCCTATGTGAACACTTTAAATACAGCGCGTAGGTCTTTCTCTCCCCTCCCCAAAGTGACAAACAGTAATGATGGCTTGTGAAATCCAATTTTGCATTTTACTTCAAAGTATTTTATTTCATAAGCTCCTGAAGCTTTTTGTATTGATCCCAGTTAAGGTCATCTATCTGCCAGTTTCTACTAGTCTTTTCCTCACTGCTGACTGTGACACGTCTGCTACCAAGGAAAATATGAAACTTGACAAATGGATACAGCCAGAGAACTTCTGAAGCAGTGTAAATGTCTTTCTGCATCTTTGCAGAGAAAGACATAAATCCAGACTCATATAGTTATATATTTTGTGTACATAGAGACAGTTAAAACATACCTAATATAAACAGGCCAGAAATGAATGCACATTTTAATATGTTTCTCATAAAACAAGTTTATATACATTTTATAGATGACACAGTTTAGACATATGAAAATATAAATAGGTATCAAACAAACAAAAAAAAACCTCTTTGAGTTCAAGCAAGCACAATTTAATGTTGTCTTAGACACTCGCCCAAAATCTGCCAGGATATGGAGGAAAAAAAAAATCTTTATATAAATTATTACTATGGTCACAAGAGCTAGTGAAGGACCATACCAAATCGTTCTGACTTCCCAACAAATCAGAATAAAATGCCTTTTGAACTAGATGGCAATCCATTGAATTGGAATTATACATTAGGGCCACAACTACCATGTCTGGCAGAGATTCAAACCCCATAAAGTCACCTTCAGAAACCGGGCATGACCTCCATTTTGAAGAGTAAAGGGTGCAGTAATTTGGGCCACTTCTTTTGCTTTGTTCTCATCTGTCCCGAGAGCTCCAAAGGGAAACTGCAAAGGCAGCAGGACTTCCACCGTGCTGATTTGCTGATGTCCTACTGCCGATAGGAAATTACCTCGTTGTAAACCAGCCACAGATGGGCCTCCAAGCCACGACTCTGTGCCGTGGACAGGCACCACCGCTGCGGCCGTCAGGGAGGGGGCTGAGTGGCAAAGATCAATTAAAATCTGATTCTTCCCAAAACTAGGAGCTGAGCTCTGGGGTGCTGGTTCAGATCTCATTCTGGTGACTGTATGGTCACACCGTTGCCCATTACAGCCTTCTCTCTTTTCATCTTTCCATTGGGAAGACAGGAAATGAGAAAGAGGAGCAGCAAAATTCATGCACACAGAAAAGCCCTCTCCCATGCTGGCTCCGCAGCTTTTTATAACACTACTGCCGAGTTAGTTTTACAATGTTTATGCTACTTCAGTTTTCCTCATAAATACTGTTGAACTGGCATGAGCAAGACCAAACCACCACAGTTCAGACCGACAATCTGATTTTCAGTTTGTTTAGACACAATGCATATGACAACCGTTCGCAGCTGCTTGGTGCAAATCACGTTACTGGGCGCATTCATGAACTATGGGCTTTCTCCAGTGCTGGCAGTAGCTGAGGTTATGCAGGGGTGTAGTGGTTGGGGGCCTGAAAGAAGGAAATTCATCTTACACCTGAAAGATGAGTCTTGGTCTAATTGCTATAGTGTGGCTGAAAAGCCCATAAAGAAGAGATACTGGTGGAATCCCAAGAGAGAATGCAGGTAATTAGGGAACGAGGTGCAGCAGGTGGAAGGAAGCATTACAGTCTTTGTGAACTGATGATGGGAAGCTCACATGCAGGATACAATTGGGCAAGAGCAAGAAAGACGTTTTAGCTTCTGCACAAAGATAGACTAATGCCAAAGAATAATATGAGATTAGGTGCTCACATTCTATTGGGGAGTTCTTTCAGTTCTGGCCCTAATACTAGAACATCTTCTAAATAAATACCTTGTTTTCAACTCAGCCTCTGTGGGAATTGAAAGAGTCTCTATTTGTGTAGTATTTGTAGTTGTTTGAAGTACTTTTTATGTCTGTGTTTATTTGATTCCAACTTGACATGCCAATTACTAAGAGTAGCATTTAAATGACTAAAGCATTTGCAAAAGAGACTGTATGCATCTCCATTTCTTTAGGCAAAAGAACAGCACAATTGTCATAAGTGTTGGAACATCTAAACTTGAATTTCTATCCTAAAATATCCAATTATTTCCCCGCTAATTTGTAAGAAGGTTTTCTAAGGAAAAGTCCTTTACAAAAGGTTCTCAAATAACAAAAAGCCCCATAGCTCTGTCGGATTATTCTGTTTGATGCAGCGTGTTACACCAAACACACACTCCCAGACAGGTTATGCAACTCTAGGGGCTCCCATATTTAAATAATCTCTGCCAGTAGTTGATACTTCTCTGCTTTTAAAGTGTTGTAATGCTGCATTCTTTCAAGATCACTCAAAGTTGAATCATACACTCTGTCACTTTAGCAAAAGAATAGCCTAATTAAAAAATAAAAGGTGTTTTTTGCCATTTCATCGTAGATGAACAACTGAAATGGAAGGATGAGAAGTTCAGAAGAGTAAGACAATGTAATGCAAACAAAACAAAAAAAAAAATTGAGAAGTCCAATTTACCCCTCTACATCATATTTCACAAGGGAAAATAATCTATTGTCTCTCCAAAGAAAATGGCCCCGACTGTACATCTCTTGTAGAACAGAAAGAATAGCAATCCTGAAATTATTCTAAATGTTTCACGTGCCTATCGATTCCTTCAAGTTACAAGAGCTAAACAAAGACAGAGAATCACACTCTGACCCCTTTAAAAACATCAAAGTGCCACACTATCAGTCCTGAATCTTCCTTACAATCCAACCTTTGGCGATTATGTTACAGTGCGACTGATTATTCATAATCTGTCCTGAAACTACAAATTATTTATTGATTTTTCTCTAATATTATCAAGTTCTAAAGAATAATTACTGGTGTAATAGTTAGCCAAGTTGTTATGAGAATTGTAAGCCCTTTTGGTTAATGCATGGCATATGTCTGAGGCATTCAGCTAATTCACATATCTGTCTGCACTATTAATAGAGAAGGTTACATGCCAATTATCCAGGGTTCAATCAGCCTGTTAGGATACAATAGCTGCAGTGTTCACACACTTGATGTGCCACATTCCTCACAGACATTATAAGCAGCTGGTCCAGATAAGACCACTGGGGCTTTAATATTTAGGAATCACTCCTTCGTCCAACCTGGATTGCGATTTTTTTTATTGTTACATTAACTGTGGTTCTTTTGTTACCTCTAATCTCTCTTTTTTTTTTAAATTATTTTTAGATTCCGCAGTATTGAAGTCAACTGACATTTCCCTCCTGTTAGGAGGGAAAACAGACCATTGTAAATGGCTGTAGCAAACCCGTAGACACAATAGATTCGGGAGTTCTCCAAATTCCCCCAAAACTAACAGCATTCTTCTGTCGTGAGGAGGCACATTAATACCTCCCGTAGCACCCAAATCTGCAGAAAGGACCACGTTGAAAAGACCATTCCATACTAAATACTTAATCTCACTTAATTATTTTGCCTGCTTTACTTAAAACCCCAAATAAACTTAAAAAACACCCAAACCCATTAATTTAGGTTGTTATTTGTCCTGCATTTTTATTTCGTTATTATATTTTGGGGGACAGTAACTTTGGAAGAAGTATTCTTATTTAGTTTAGAGAAAGGTAAGAAACAGCATGCAAACAACCAATTTAGAGTGCCATGTTAGTGAAGCCACTGTGAGCTCGATTGGGGATTTCACCACATGAAAACCAGACATTCATCTGTTCCCATGGAGATATTCCTTCTCCCAGTCAATCAGGGAGCTGTTCAGGTCAAACAATAGGCAGTGGTTCCTTTTCTCATTTTACAAATAGATACCCCCTCCCTCCTCCTCCTTCTATTTACGGGTATTCTCGATAACATTTAAACACCTACAAAACAAGTAATTATATTTTCAAATGATTAGGAAACAGTGTTTGCTGAGATTTTTCCAAGCTTACGGAAAAATTAATAGGGGCTTGAATTAAATAAAAATGAGGCCATCCTGGACTCTCGCACCCTAACCTTATGTGTGCCCTGAACTTTTTTACACAGTATTTACAATATTTATATAAAGATAAAATTATCTTCACCGGACGTGAGTATCATTTGTTGCCAGGCCACCCTAAAAGTGCATGAAACAGTCTGAGGTAATTGCATGTAACTTTTTAACTGGCAGAACACAGCTAAAAGAAAGGCAACACAGAATAATGCTGGGGAAAATGCTAAGTGTGGTTACTTACAGATCGATTAGCTTCTTCCTGAAAATAAAGGAGCACATAGAAAACAGTTGTACAACACAGAACAGAAGATGGAAATGATGTTTTTAGCGCTGCTGCTCCTGCTCAGGTGTTTAGGGCAGGCGAAGGGACGCCATGCCAGAGCACGCGGATGGGATGCTTCATTATAAACTCAGTCAATTTAAAATTATGGGTTTTCCTCACTGTTGCCGATTTGTTTCTGCAAATTTGTGCATTTAAACATACTGTTATATTATTCTATGTGTGTTTGCAAAATTATATATTTTTATATGTTACTACTTCAGAAACTACTGGTGCACTTTTTCTACTCTTCAAAAATTCTTACCTTACACGTGATCCGGTATTAAATTGTCCTCTCTCAGAATGCCTCTGTGTGAACTCAGCTTTGCAAATGCCCTAACACTTGAGCATGCACAGTCATTCCACCTAAGGAAGAGGGCTGATGAAACCAAACTGTGCAGCACCCTGCTTCCCTTTATTGACATCTTCAGAACCCGCAGACCATTTTTGGCAAAGCTGCTGAAATTTCTTAATTAATTTCTTGATTAATTCATTACAGTGATGATTAATCCCTTGTTTTTTATGCAAGCGGATGACTTGGCGGAGGGGAGAGAGCACCCAAACGAAGAGAAAGGCCAGTAAAATTCTATGGTTATTTAACCATCAGGTAACTAATCAGCACACACCTGCCTTCAGCCCAATGCTGGTGCCCCTGCCCAGCCAGCAGGCAGAAAGACAGATACAAAAAGAGATGTATTGGAACTGGATGGGGAGAAGACTGGGATTTGTCGCACAGAGTGGGAATCAGAATCACGTCTGGTGTTATGTTGGCAGGATAGAGGGATATAAGAGGATGTAACACAAACGCATACAAAACTGAAGTTCATTAATTCTCTTCAGAAGACAAATTCCTTAAAAGAGGGTTTGCACTGAAGTTTGTGCCTGGAAAGCAGTGTCACAGCTTTGCATGTACATGTGTAAAAGCTAAGTGTCAGATACTGACACCCTGATATCTGGCTCAGTGACCATGCCTGTGTAATGGCAGTACTAGTACTTAATCACTTAATAAATTAACATATGAAGGGAACTTCCCAGATTAAAAAAAAAAAGAAAAAAAAAAAAGAAACAGCAAAATCTACACTACTGTTCTCCAAGTTCCTCCTTAAATGCTGTCTCTACTGGGAGGCACCAGCATCTCTTCCACTGGACTGCAGAAACACGCGTCCTAATACTCTTGCTGTCACGTTGCGCTTCCCCTTGTTTTATTCACTAATTGTCTCCTACACTTCGAGGCTAAACTCCTTAGGAAGGCTGTGTGCACAATGCCTGCTTTTATGAGGGATTCATGGTGGGCCTCTTGGTGTTACTGTATTACAAATACTAAACAAAGGTAATCAGCTCCTGCCAAGGGTGCGCTGAGACACAATCTAGCCCTTATAAAGTATGGCAGCGTTCGCCAACGCAAGCGGGTAGAATTTCAAAGTGGCATTAGCTGAACTAGAAATGCATTTACAGCAAACCATAAAGCACAGTTTTCCAACATGCTCTCTTAAGAAAATGATAGGAAGGAAACCTCGCAGCACAAGGAGATTGTTGTTCAGATGAAATCTCAAGGAGAAGTTTAAAGAAGAATTCGCATTCAGCTCACTGAGTAAGAATAGAACAGGAAACTGCAAATGACACCAGTGGTTTGGATTGTACGATTAAGTAACTGCCCTCCTTTTTAATGAAGTCACTCAAGTACAACTAAACAGCAAAGCAAAGCAGTAAAGTCAATAGAGTTAAACTCTCTCAGCTTTAAACAGGCCTGGCCAGTTATACGGCTTCTCAGAAAATGGCATTTCCATCCCCACATGGGGAGATTTCATTTCTCTGAGCAATTGGGCTAGAACAAAGAAATGTGAGCTCGAAACTGTTCCTCAACCAACTCTGTAAATAACCGGGGGGGAGAGGGATAAATAATCAAGTCAAAGATAGTTAATAAACAAACAAAATTAAATTTCACACTGCAAATGTAACTTGGTATTAACCACCCTTTGTGCCATTTAGCAAGAGCGCAGTGACTACCTGTTCTTGTCAGACATTTCTCACCTACTGAGCGAAGCCCCCACGTGCCCGTGCCCACGCCGGGAACTGCCGGGCTCCCACCTGCCCCTCCACCGCTATCATCTGCTGAGTAAGGCTGCACTGAATTAACCGTTTTAAAGAAGAGCTCTCTGTTTTCACATACTGTAGTTAACTCATTAAAGAAACAGTATTATCACTTGTGACCCTCTCTACGTTTTTTTTTTTTTTTCTTTTTTTTTATCTTTCCTCCCCATTTGGAAGAAACGGTCATGTGCAAAACCGAACTGCTGAGGGCTCTGTGTAACATCCTCCATCATCTTATTCAAACCGAATACTTCATACTGAGTAATTCTTGGTCACATATTCCTCTTTTGCCTTGATGCAAAGCTAAGAAATTAGATCATGACCTTTCATATCAGCAGCGTGGTAAACAGATACTGCGCCCGGGCTCACTGGCTGCAACTCTAGGGATGGACATGAGAACTCAGACAAATATGTGTGTGTCAATATAGTCAATGATATTTTATTATATGATATTTTATGATAAGGCCAATGGTTAAATAACATTATCAAGATGGAAAAATAGAGTCGTGGATTTTCTTTTTTACTTTTTCCATAGAGTATTTCAAATGCAGTATATTCTCACAGACAGCAGAAACTGTTTAACTCACGATGGCAAAGCAGGAGGAGCTGATAACCATAAAAAGGAAGTTGCATGTCATTTTAAAAATGAGCTACAACAGTCTGTAGTATTAATAGACAAATAGAAAAAAGGAAAGTAGCAAACAAAACATTACCTGGAACAAAAATACACGTTCTCAAACCAAAAGCAGAACTTTTGAAGAGCTAGATCCTCAATTTGTGGCCATACCTAAGAAAAGGCAAAGCAAATCAGTGGACTAATTGATCCTAGAAACAAACTGAATCCTCGTTAGGTATTTTATGCTTGCAAAAGAGGGTGGAGGGAAATCAGGCAAGAATAATTAGCAGCAAGAAACCCTTCCCCTCCCAGAAAACCCCACATCAGGTCTGAGATGGAATTCATAAGAGAAATACTGTTTCCACTTAAATAGGAACATGCTGATTTCTTTCTCTAAGATTAAGATCTCAGCCTAGGTGGTGGACTTGTTTCTGTAGGTACTGAAGATTTACTGCCCCTAACATAGGAAAAAAACCCAAAATTACTAGTTTGCTCTAAGTTGAACTGGTGGGATTCTTAACATTTAACAGAAAAACATCTATTTGATGGAAGGAAAGAGGCAGTGCCATCAGAGGGCCCAAGCTGGGGTTTTGGCAGGTGCAGTATCTTAAACTATCAGTGATGTCCTGATCTAAAGTTACAACTGCGCAGGAAATGCAGGCTCCCAGCCTGTCCTGTGCTCAGGGCATCCAGACCCCAAAAGAAATGAGCAACAATGAAGTCAGCAGCCAGCAGAACACACCCATCATTTTAAAGCAATATCTGCATTTTTATTTTGCCCTAATGCAGCAGAATATTAGCGCGAGTGTGGGATATACACGTTTAGACTGGTGAAGTGGGGGGGCTCAACTGCAGAGGCCCAAAACCACACACCAGCAGTGATTCATACAAATTAATTCCTGTCTGCCAATTTTCAGATTTTTACTATTCCATTATCTGGGAAACTCTGGGGAAATCCTGAATCCTTTGGCATCAGTAGTAAAATTTCAAGAGGACAGAGCCGGTATTTATACCAAAGACAGATCCCCACACTTTCCAGGTTCCATATTCAAGACTGTATTTCCAGGATGATGAAAATTGGGCTGAATATAGATATCTTTATCCCTGTGTGATATTTATTCAAACCAGATGCCACAAATTCCTTACGAATGCTTACAATAACTATTAATCAAGTATTCATATTGTACAGATTGTAATCGAGTGTTCAGATCTGCAGTCTGCTTCAGATATCAAGAAACAGGGATTTTTTTTAAACTTCCTTCGCCAAAAAGGGATCAAAGAAAAATATGGTAAACAACACGTAGCTCCCATGAGCCATCACACACAATCAGCTTGGAAAATTCCTACAGAAAAGAAAATATTAGTAGTAATATCTTATATGACTTGTGCTGGGTAGTACTCAGGAATCCCAGTGATGAATCAGGACCTCATGAGAATCCTAATGCAGACTGAAGAGGTCCTGTCCCAGAGGCACTGCAGTTTAGAGATTACAGGGCTCTAAATATTTAACTACTTACTGTGGTGTGTTTTCTTTTAGAGCCAGTTAAGAAAATAGTACCTACAAGACAAATCTTACGGTATGTGTTCTTTCCAGTGACATAGTACCCTACAGACCACAGCTTCTGCAGCGTGGGCTTTTCATTGACCAAGCTGCGATGCTGAGAGTCTGAAGCTGAGTAATGTAAATATACCCTGAAATGAATAAACGGGGCTGACACATACTTATTCACACCCTGATGCACCGTTTGTGGAATCTTTAAACTTATAAACAATTCAAACAATAATACTAAGTGTAGAGGTGTAAGGAAGAAGTATGCCATGGACTGCAGACCACGGGCAAACAACAGACCTGATGACTGTTCTTGGTTTAGAAGAATATGTAAACAAAATGGCCATAAAGACCCAAGCTTATGCGTGCTACATATTTACCTAAGCATAACTGCTCTGTGGAACAACCAAACCCCAGTGTATGCAGGAAATAAAGTTGTCTAACAGGATGTTATCAGAAGGAAATAAAATAACTCAGTTCCTTAGCTATACTTCCTACTAGTTGCTATTAATTTTCCTGAATACACACAACTGAGGCCTTCAACATCAGACCTAAGTGACTGTGCACTGACACAGTCATTGATTAACTTTCAGGGAAAAGGGTAGTAAAGTTAGTAAGAGTATTAGGTGGCTACTTAGTAAGTTTAATTGTAAAGCAAGCTGTTTACAGTAAGAAATTGTTCACCCAAAATATAATGAATAATAATAAATGATATCCACCAATTCTTTAAACTCAGATAATAGCCTAAAGAAACTGAGGATATTACACAGTAGCAAAACCCTAACACTGAAAAACCTCCTCATTTCCTCTCAGGCCTGGCCCTCTCTTTGGAAATGTATTTCTAAGATGAATGTCTTTTGTTACTGCAGCATGATTTCATGGTTCTAATGGTACCAAAATCACAAGAGGAGAAAGAAGCAGTGCTGGCTTTCATCACATGCATGAAAATAATTCTTGTCATATACTTCCTTGTGAAAAAATTAAGATACTTCAGATAAGCCATTGATTGGAATGTCGTATCTGAAGCCCAATTGTTATATTTGAATTTTATTCTAATTCTTTCGTTGCCTCATAGTCATTGTTTTTGTATTAAAAACAAAATAAGAAATATTAGTCTTCGGCTGAATTTTCTCAAGCTGACTCTTCACCCCATGAGTGATAATTTGGAAGGTTAACTTCTATTCAGCTGTTTTGGTTTTTTGTTTTCTAATTTGCACAACTGAAACTCAGTCAGTCAATAAGCTGGTACACCAGCCCTGACTCAGCCCTCAAGTATGTCAGTCTATCTTGGGTGTGACTCCGCGGAACTCAGTCCAGTATAAAATTAAAACAAAAGTGAGTGTGAAGGGTACTGTGGGTGCCCGATGCGTAACAGCAGGGTAACATAGCAGGGATCGGGATCGAGCCCATGCCAGAGGGTCCCCTCCCTGATTTTCCGGCGGGGTGCAGTGCTCCTCAGTCGGGCAGAAGTGTTTCCCACCTCCCCGAGACACAGAGCACGGGGAAGAGCCAAGCTCTCAAACCCAGAGTGTGTCACCGGTGAAACATCATGTGCACGCACCTAAGAGAAACCGGCAGACAGCAGCAAAGCCTGCTGAGTTAAAATAAAAAAATCTGCAAAAGGTCAGGGACAGCAAAACCAGAAATCTGCCAAGTCCTGCCTGCCTGGTGGCAGACACCCTCGTTTTTTGGTTTCATCTTTAGGCAGCTGTGAAAAACAAGCCCCTTCCCTCCCCCTTCCTGGCGGTGCAGGCGTTTGCGGCGTGTTCTGCTGGGACATGAAGACTCTTCCTCATTCCGAGTCCCGCAGCACAGCGGGACGCCCGGGAGAAGCGGGATCCAATTAAGGTGGGGCCCAGCCTTACCCAGAACATCGGATCCATGGGAGAGGCAATGACACTATCGAGCTCTTGCAAAATAACGAAGGAAACTGTTCTTCATATGAGAGGCCACTCCTGGCTGTCAGAAAAGAAAAAAAAAAAAGTTCATTTAACAGCACAAGAAAGTGAAGGTTATTTTAGTTTAGGCATGCCAGTGTAAAACTAAGCATTTTAACTTAGAGCTGCTTTGAAAGGCATAAAAAATAAATAGGATCACAACTTTTCATTAAATTGTTGCTTAAATTGTTCCTGTTTTCTGGTCTGCAGTTGCTCAGGCTCCTGAAAGTTTGGCACCAGAAACAACTCTCAAGAATATAGCTTTCCACTTATAGAAAGGCTATATATGCTCCCCACAGAGAGCCGAACCTAAAGCTGAGAGCACGCTCTATAGTGCCGTTAGAGTGTCATCAGTGCTTGCACTGGGAACTGAAATGCAAGGAGTATGCCAATTATTTTTTTTTTTACTTTTTTTGTTTAATAAAACCCAGTGAACCATGTGCTTAAAGTTAAGCACAAATTTAAAGTGCTTAAGGAAATAGGAACGGCTTAACGTATGTCTTTGGAGGGACAAAGTTGATAAGACAGATTACAGTTTTACCACAGAACTGACACAAAAATGGATTCAAAACCTCGTTTGAACTAAAACCAGCTATAACACAATCTTTGTCTACACCAAAGGCTTCTGGCTTCGTAACCAGCAAAACAGATTTTTATTACATGAATCTCCCCCAAAAATGTTAACTGGGCCTTCATACCATTTTTGTTACCCCTTCTGAAAACAAATCATAAAGTCTTATTTATACGGTTCTGACATCCTTGGTACAGACCAAGTGGTGACTTTAAACCACTCCAGTTATATTAATATAACTTCATTGATGACTGTTCATTTTGGAAAACAGGCAGCCAGCTAAGTACAGTTGTGCAATAGGAATTCCGTACGCCAGAAACACGGCCCACGTGACTTCTAGCCCTGGCGTATAACCCCGCAGGGCTGGCAAAGGGGGTTTCTGGGGGAAAGGACTTGTCTTTCAGCGTTTTACAGTGTGCAGCTCAAAAGCTTCTGATCCATGACTGCACGGATTAATTAATATTAATCGCTTCATTATTAATAACATTATTAATTGGGAAGCTACAGCTAGCCCCAGCACCTTCTCTCCATTGCATCCTACTGGTACCTCTGCAGAGCTCCGTGCTGGTATGATCCTGAGCGACAGCACAATATGTGTGAATGGGAAAACACACACAAAATGAGGGCACAATAGGGTACCCTAAAAGAGCAATATAAGGAGGACCCACCTATTCGGGCCAAACGTGCCTGTCTCCCCTACTTGTCCTGCCAAAGCAATAGCGGAGTGAGAACTCAAATCTCTTGGTGGGGTCGGCTGGTGCGATGTCCAAGCTCAGAAGAGCATTTTGGGGGTCTTCAAAGACAGCAGGCTCAAGACCAGCTGCACATACAGCTATTCCCTCGCCCCAATATGCCAAACTGACCCCATGTAAGCAAAGAGCAAGATTAAAGCAGTTCAGGAGTGACCACAGGTGCCATTATCTGGCCAGAGGAGAGCAAATAACAGCCTCAGGCAAGAAGTGAGGAGCCTCAGCCACCAGCTCAGCCACAGCCAGAACAGCACATTTGTCCCTAATCTGAGTTTCTTTCCTTTTCTGCCACCCCTCTCTCCCCTACCAACACCAAAAAAAAAAAAAGTCAGTATTAAAATGAGAGGTTGTTAGGCAACTTAGCTAAATTTATATCCATACTCGGCACTCTACTGCTTCCTTAAGGGAACAGCTTTCCTATCGGAGGGCTGTTGGGTTACATCTATCATTCTCTTTTCCAGCCTGTACAATGGTAAACACCTGTTCATTTAGCAGCTGATGGAAGACATAATAGCTGTGTAACTGTAAATAGTCAGCAGCTGTAAATGTTGATGCAAATCATACCTAAATGACTGAAAGAGCTGACAGAGCCTATTATGCATCCTGAGAGCAACGCCGCTCCGCTCTCATGGCATTTCATTTTTCCTGAGCAGTGACAAGCCTGGTTTTGCTCAAGTTAGGGGATGGAAGTACATTCTTTATTAGATCTAAGAATCGTCAGTATTAAAATGAGAGGTTGTTAGGCAACTTAGCTAAATTTATATCCATACTCGGCACTCTACTGCTTCCTTAAGGGAACGGCTTTCCTATCGGAGGGCTGTTGGGTTACATCTATCATTCTCTTTTCCAGCCTGTACAATGGTAAACACCTGTTCATTTAGCAGCTGATGGAAGACATAATAGCTGTGTAACTGTAAATAGTCAGCAGCTGTAAATGTTGATGCAAATCATACCTAAATGACTGAAAGAGCTGACAGAGCCTATTATGCATCCTGAGAGCAACGCCGCTCCGCTCTCATGGCATTTCATTTTTCCTGAGCAGTGACAAGCCTGGTTTTGCTCAAGTTAGGGGATGGAAGTACATTCTTTATTAGATCTAAGAATCTGTAGCACCTTACTGCTGTGGTTAAAGTTTTAAAGTGATCTTTTGATAAGAATTACTGCGCTCTGGCTCCTGTCCCAGCTCTGCTGAGGGCAGAGGCTGAAAGACATATTTGAAGTTGCAATGCTAGAAAATTAGTTGCGGGTGGAGAAGAATGGTGAAACTGCCTGTTCTAACTGAAAATGACACTAGTTTCGAAAATATCTATGGTAACAGCATTTAGCAAAATCGTTTGTAAAAACAGATCAATGCAAGCAAACTACCTCTCCCAGGAGTTTTTTGGCTCAATGCTTACCACGCCAAAACAGGGACCAGCTTTAACTGAAACACGCGCACATGCACACATATCCCCCCCCCACCCCCGCATGCTGCTTTTCACAGCTAGTAGGAAGTAGCCTGGTTTAACAGATAAATCACTGGGGCAGAGTTCAGGAAGCTTTAGCTCTATCAGTGCTATTAACTCGAGTCGTGTCCCGCTCCCCAGGAAAGGGCCCTCGGGGTGCTCGTGATGTGGGGACGGGGCAGTGCTCCCCGGGCACGCGTGCTCTCCTGGCTGCCTGACATTTATCCTATCTAGCTGCCGTGTCTCCCGAAGGCAATACCAGCAGTGTTTTGTACAGAGGAATGTTTTGCTGCTGAGGGTCAAATACGTTTTTCAAACAGTTCTTCAGCTGTGGCTGTAGCATTTGGCCTTCCACACTGGAGCCACTGGAGCTCACCTCTACCAAACTTCTCCAACGAGGGGAAAAGCTGATCCGGCATCGCCAAAACACACCGGGGCGTTCACACGGAGGGCTCAGTGGAGATGTGTGACATACTGCTGCAGTTGCTGCTCCCAGTGAAGCCATGCAGGGTCTGGTCTGCCACTGGGAATGGTTGCCACCTTTCCCTGTCCTTCCTTGCTGGTGCTTGCAGGGGTGCCAGACCTGGGAACTGATCCGGCTGGGGATGAGCACAGACACAGGGAGGATTTATGCCAGATTAAAGCTCCTGTAAAACCACAGCCTGAAGGCATTAAAAATGCCACACAAAAATGTCATAACCTGCTTCAGTGTGACTATATTGACAAATATCTCTTCTGAAGACCTGCCCAGTATTTTGTAAACCTTATAGAAAGCAATTAAATTAATCTAAATTCAGAGACACAGGTTGAATATGTTGCTGCATCATTCATTGCCCAGATAAAATATTTATGAGCAGGGATTTTGTTATTGCATTATCTGTTTTTATAGAGTGCAATTTAAAGAAAGAGACCCATAAAATAGGAAATTACATTTTAAAGCACACTTCTTTAGCAATAACTGTTAAAACCTCGAGAATTTTACCTTTTAACCAATGATACAATGTTGTCTGTGACAACACCAAAAGATGTAAACCATAATTACTTGCAAAACATTTCTTGTAAATATTTTTACGCTAAATGTTGTTTATTTAAATACCAATTAATTAATTTATTGTCATAAAATAGTATGTTATACACAACTGTGTTCTCTAACATCTTTAAGCTGCATTTAAGCTGCATGTCTTCTTTCTTTCTGGCTCCCTCTTCCTCCTACTCCAGTAGTGTCAAATTGCATTGAAGTCAATTAAGAACTGCTCATTTATTATACACACCTTGTTAAAGCAAGAAGGATAATTGAATGCCAAGACTCCCTTTCCTTCATGTCCATGATTTAAAGTAACACGATAGGTAATAAGGATTTTTGAGATTAAATGCCTTATAAATAGATCTATAGGATTTTTTTTTAAAAGGCCCCATTGTAAGAGGGCACATTTCTTTGATTTTAACTATTGAAGTGTGCATTAACCTGTGGGGCTGATGTTGCAGGGACAGGGGGATTAAGCCCCTTTTTGAATTTCTGCAAGTGAAAGGTTTTATTGGAGGAGGAGAACGAGGAGGGTGGCAAAGGCAAAAAGACAGCTGGGGAATGAATGATGAGCAGAGTCCTTTGTGCCACCATTTGGTTTTAACACTAGGATTGCTGTGAAATGGTGGCTGTTGCTAATGCAGTGGCAGCACAAAAATATCCCAGCTGTGATCCCTTCTAGTAAAGCAAGGTGATGTAAAAGGAGAGAGAAAAAGAATCTCTAAAATCTCTTTCTGACAATTATTGCTTTTGACAATTATGAATACAGAATGAAAAATAAACTTCTGTCTCTTATGCACGCACGGTTCGGTCCACCTGTACTGTGTCAACATTACCCAAAGGACTAAGGGTGGGCTATTTAAAAGTGCGCTCTGTTGCAACACCTAAACCTGGGTTCTATCTAATTACTTTGAGCTATTAAATAATAATACATAAGAGGTTCTGGAGAGGTACCTTGGACCCAGACTCACAGAAACAAGTTCAGTTTTACTGGCCTGAAAGCACACGGAAGGCCCCAGTAGCCATATCCACTGTGATGGGGAGAGCTGCATCTGGGCACGAGTGGTTTGTCTGTGGGTCAAGAAGTCTCCCTTTTATGAGAATCTTCCATTTCTTAAGTGTCTTTTGCCAGAAAAGGAGAAAGTTTTTAAACACGAGATATAGGCACTTCCTTCTTACCCCCCCCCCCTCTCCCCACCCCCC
>NW_009661368.1:2044034-2094054 GCF_000708025.1 Charadrius vociferus
CGCCTGTTTTCATATTGCTTTTCTTTTAGACCACTTTTCCTGTAGAAGCAAAAATCTGAATAGTCACTTTTTCCCCCCTGAGGAATGTACATAGAGATCAGATAAAGTAAGGCTCAGACTACTGAAATTTGCACCCATAAATTACAGGTCAGACAAGAAAGCCTTGCCCAAGCCACGCTGAAAAACATCTCCTTAAATGTTCCTTCCTTCGAAGCAAGAGCAGTCTAGTTCATTCAAGGTGACTCATTTAAATACATATTTAAGGCCAAATGTCATTCCACTATTATTTATTAGCTGAACACAAAGTCCCCAAACAGAATTGGAAAGCCACAATCCCACACTAGAGGAGTTTGCAATGCACTCACTACAGATTTATTTTGCTGTTTCTGAGAGAGAAATTTACTCCAGAGGCTTTAAAATACTAATTCTCAGGTGTAATAAAATTAAAAAAAACCCAAACCAAACACAACAACCCTCTTGAAGAACAGTTACCGGTTCCACATACCAGCTGCCTGGTAAAGTTAAATATGTTGGATGTTTTCTCAACCAATACGAAGCAATTAAGCTCGATTGTGGTTTAATGATTCTCCAAATGCCTTTTTTTTGTTCTGTTCCTTTGTCCTGAGGGTTCTTCCTATCACATCGGCCCCAACCGAGGGCGCATGATAAAGTGCACATGTTTGATTGGGAGGTTTGAATAAGAATTCATTCCTAACAGTTTTTTCCCCCTCAAGGAAATAATGGTATGAAGCAAATAAATAAACAAGTAAATAATTAAGAAACTGCCTCTGTCCTGTTTCCTTGAAGAAAGCAGAGCTGCTTCCCCCCCTTTTATTTTTATTTTGCTGCTTTTCTCGTGGGCCTTTTCCCCAGAGAGGCGCTCCTGGGCAGCGGGGCAGTTCAGTGTATTAAAGGTTTCAAATGCTGATGTTTAAATGTTTTCAACGAATATGCTAATTACAGTGGACAAGCCTTTAGCACTCTGCTGAAACAGCAGCCTGAACATTGTGTATTTAGCAGATTCTATAAGGTGATGACAGCTCACAAGGAGTTGATAAACGCCATTCCTCAGGACGATAAATGTAAACCAAACCTCAAACCTCTGGCAATTTATTCACAAATCCAATTATTTTACAGTAACATTTTAAATTTAAGGGACTGTGAATTTTAAAAAGCAACAATAGAACTTAGGCTTGGCTTTTATTTATAAGCATTGAGAAAAACATGATATAAAATGCAGAAGTCAAAACAAAAGAAGGTTAGGAGGAAGACATTAATAGTCTCTACTTATATGGGTTCCGGCTCCCTGCTGTGATGGCTTCACATGCTCCTCGTAATACTGACTCCAAGCAAGTCCAGAACTGCTGAGCAAGTCCCTGTCTTTTGCAAAGTAATAATATCTTTAAAAGATTTGAAGGAGCAGGTGGATTTCAGAGCTTGTCTAGCTGGAGGGCTACAGCATAACTGCCACGAGCACGCTCCCCCTAATGCGGGCTCTTACCTTCGCCCCGACCTCCCAACCCAGATGCGCCACAGCTGGCTATAGGATTTGGGCAGCCACGCAGCTTACAGGTGTCCACCCTTGCTCGTCAGACCCTGACAAACACAGGAACCACGAGAGGAGACACCGAGCTTATTTTTTAAAGTACAACACTTCACTTAAGGACCCCCGTGCTACTGCAGAGGCAGCAGTTGCCCAAGGGTGTGAATATTCTCTCACTTTCCAGGCATATGGTCACTGGTGACAATACAGATCGGATCTTTCTTGCGTGGATCTGCACATTACAGCATCCCCATGTAAATATTTGGTTCTCAGGAACATTCAGTGGAGTCAGGGCAATACCTGGAGGATGTAGTTCTATAAACCATTTTGGCAGCTTCGTCCAGCACCATAATTCTGCTCAAAGATGTTTCAGGGTCATTGTGGCCTTCTTACATACAGATTATCATATTATATTATGGTATATTTATTTAAAAAATGAGACAACTTATGTTTTACTAGCAGACTAAAATATGCCTTAGTAGTTTTAACTTTCGGTGGTAGCCTCAGACTTTGGTCATGAGAACTCTAGGTGCAGTAGGTGCAATTCTCTATTAACTTTAGAAGATGACATATGTGGGAGCCGTGAAATGGAAGTTGCTGACATGCACACACACAAAAAAAAAAAAGGAGAAAAAGGGGGGAAAAGGAAAAAAAAGAAAAAAAAGAACCATAAGCCCTATTACTTTCTTTTTGAACATAACTGCATGTAGACACAGCAAGACAAAAGCCCTGTGCAGGTATGGGAAGATGTTTGGTCAGTTGTGCTGTGTCATACTATTGGCACATACAGATCTACCTTTTTTTTTTCCTTTTTTCTTTCTTCTCCAGTGTTCATGCACTAAAGTGCTCATAGTTTTTTGCATACCTGAATCACATAAGCTAAATATTTGCTGTGCTTCTACAATGTGGGTCAGTGCAGGATCAAAAAGTTAAGGGCCTCAATTCAGAGCTCTGCTTTATGAATCCTGAAGTTCAGTTAAGTGATTTTTTTTTTTTTTTTTTGGCACCAATTCTAAAAGATTAATGCTTTGGATGGTGTATTTGCCAGAACACCTCTTCTCGCAAAAAAGCCCAGTCCATAAAAAAAAGGGCCTGCTTCTTGAGAATGCTCTTGTCAATTACAAGGACAATTGTGGTTTGGGATAGACAAGGAAACACTTCTGTGCTGGAATATCAGATACTGAATCCGTGAATAAATAAGACATGTAATAGAGACCCAAGATATACATAAGTGCGCTTCAAGTCACGACAACACGTTACTCTGTTATAGCTTTCATGGAATCAAAGAAATTGCACCACTGATAAATCTGGCCCACTGGAAGGACACACGCTCAACCTGCTTTGAAAACCCTTCAACTGGTGTGGAAACACTGGGATGTTCCACTTGCATATACAATACACCCTCACATAATTGCATTCTCAAATTCATCCTGGGCTATTTTTTTACTGCTAAAAAAATCAATGGAGCTACATCTGCCTCTCAGAGCCTGCCGGGAAGGGATGTGTGTGAAGCTGTAAGGGGGTCTGTGCTTTGAACAGGTAGTGCTTGGTGCTGTCCCAGACTGGCAGCTCAGAGAGCACATAAAAGAAAACCTGCCATAGTCCAGGGATGAGGTCGCTGAATACTCTTGCTTCTGCAGTGCCACCCCAACCACCAGCTGTACCTTGGTTAAAATACACTTTTTATTGATTCTCCAAATTGGCAATTATAGGTAACTGTGTTCATACGCTTATATAAGTGTAAAATGCTCATGCAACCATCATGTGAGGCTTCTACAGTGAAAATTTTATCTTAATTGATAAACCTAATTTAATTATTATAAATTGATAAACCTAATTTAATTTACTTATTATATCTGTTGACCAAGCAGAACCACATCTAAGGCAGAAATTTCTCATTCTGATTTCACGGAGCATGTGATGAGGGAATCACTCGCTCTACATAGTTTAAAATTTTTTCATACCAATTGGTCCACTTGTTCAGCTCTAGTGGAGGTTTGAAATAGGTGCCATGCTCATGGAGTTGATTCAGACAGACTTCGGACACACATTGTGTGAAACCACTTAGATTCAACACTTTTTTTTTTTTAATCGACATCTTAATGACTCATTTGGAGTGCTTGCACACAAACGCACACAAAAACCCCTCAAGCAATGACTTACAGTAAAAATGTTAAGGGTATGTGTCAATGACTGTAGAATGGGTAGCATTATAATTTGTTAAAAGCTATTTGGCGTCTGGGCAAGATTTCTGACTAAGAAATACTTCCTATTATCTAAAATATTTTGGGGTATTTTCATTGGGAAAATTTGAAACATATTGTCATCTACTGCGTCTGCCTACAGAGGGGAAATTTTGTCATTCCCACTGATGTTACAATTTGTACAGCTGCATGTATGAAAGGTGGGAGTCTTTGCTTAGCCAAAGCTCTACTGAATTTCAGGATTTTTTTTCTATGATGTCAGCTGCTTTGACCACAGGCAGCAGAGGCCAGTTCCTCAAAAGGTGCTATGCAGAGTTTGTTACTACAGCAGTTTTATCAAGGAAGTTACCAATGTCCACGTGACTGAGGTAGAAACACTGAAGCACAAATTACACGATTTGCTGAAGATCACAAGTTAGTTCAGTAACACAGAATAGAATAGAGACTTCCTAACTCTGATTACAAACTCTATGGAGTAGTCTATTTCTAATTAATTTTTAGTTGGCATATGCAGCTTCTGTACTCTGAACACAATGCAGGGTCTCCCAAATTCCAGCTAAATATTTCATCCCACTCAGGGCACATATCTGCTTTCTAATTATCCACCCTATTTCTTGGTGTAATATAACACTGGAATTCTCTTCAGTTGTAAGCATCCTATTTTCTGATTGTTGATTTTTTCCCATATATTAATACTTCAAACTTATGAGACTTATGGCAAAAATAACATTTATGTCCTGATTTATATTACATCTACTTTAACTGTAATGTTAGTAAGAATGGCAATAGACAAATAGCAACATGAGCATCACAGCTGTAAATAGTGTATTACTTTGCATTAAAAAATGTTATTTATTGTTGTCCAAAAACTCCCACGCATTAAAATATTTCTTAGCCCAACCCTCCCTACTGAAAACATTTATACAAAAAGCTTAGTTTCTAACTAAGAATGATATGTTACTTTTGTTTTGTGCAAGTACTGTATCTAATACTGTGGCTGTTTGGATCTTAGGTCATGGAAAGAAGAGAAAAGAAGATATTAACATATCAATGAAACACTCTCCTCAGGAGCCATGGAGTGGGAACAATATTTGCATCTACAGTTTGTTAACAGCACAGGCAAAACTGCTAGTGAAAATTCTTAAATTAGGGTTTAATGTGATGGTCTCTGTTTTCTAAAGAGAAACAAAAAGCCACCACAAACCCCATGTGCTCAGAAGTAGCTTGTTCTGTGTAAATATCACCGTAAATCACCGGTAAAGACCTGAACGTACCCCTTTTGGTTGTAGGGAACAAACTCCTATAATAACAAATGAATCCAGAACTGTCTTGCTGCAGTCGCTTTGGGCTCCCAACTCGGAAAATTGCACAGTTAATCAAAAGTAGAATTGCTCAAGATGAAGTAAATTCATTATATCATTTATCTGAAGAACTTACTACTTCATATAGGCACAGAAATCACCATATTGAATAAGACCTCACTAGATAAGCAACTTCTTCCTAATGCTGGCCAACGTAATGTTTGGGATATTCAAGGATCTTGCAGAGGATCCCATCAGTAACAGATTTGTTTTCTAACCCACATCTGTTAATACTGTCTTATGCCTTGGAGCTTAAGAAGCTATAATTTCTTTTCTTGCCCTCTCTAATGTACCTATGGCTATTTCTGATACACATCTAACTTTTTTTTGGCTTCAAGAACATCTTGTGATAATGAGTTCCATGGAATATTTGTGTTGCACTGCAAAAAGTATTTCCTTTAGCCGTTTTAAACATGTCACTCATCTCTTAGCCACCTTTATTTATGAAGTACTTCTTGCTGAAATAAGATTGAACACAGTATTCCAGATGACATCACACCATTAACATTTTATATTTCATTTTCTATCACACTCCTTATACGGTCTAATATTTTAAAAGAGAAATTGAAATCCTGACTGAATGCTGAATAGAGATCCCATTAAACTGTCCTCAATAATGCTTAGGTCTTTTTTCACACTTGTAGAGCTCACTGGAAAAAATAGACCTTTTCTTTGGAACCATATGTCAATGGAATTGCTAGTGTATTCACTAACCTTAGATATATTTAAGGATGTTGTTAGAATGAAAACAAATGTCAAGACATTGGAGTTTTTCACAAAAGAGAACTCTTTTCTGGAACACCTCATCGGCTTGCCTCCAGCTGCCCAAACATTATCTTCTCCTCAGGACCAAAAAGCAGCAAAAGTTGAAGGGAATAAAGTATTTAGGAAATTCATATTTAAGAAAATAAATATGGCATTAGGGGACTGTGCATTGCCAATCATTTCTGAATCCCCTTAACTGCGTGATTTTATGTAGTGCCAAGAACTTCACTAAAATTTTAACTTTCAAACTACGAGTTCAGGGCCCAATTTTCAAAGTGATGAGCACCCTTAGGTTCTACAAAAGCCACTGTGGACTATAGCACTTCATAAAAATCAGTCCCCATGATGTTTATTTAATTCATTTAAAAAAAGATTTTCTTTGCTTTAGTCCGCTAACAACTAATTAAGCTGCCTCCAGATTAAGAGGCTGAGCCAAGAATTACAGGATATACCACATGCTTTCTCAAGGCAAATATTTACAGTTGTTTGTTGGGTTGATGTCTTTGACATCTATCTTCTACACATAGGGCATTAAAAAATGCAACATCACAAAAATCACCACATGACATTATGTGAAAGATTTGCTTTTTGAAAAGCAAGATGTATTCAACGCCAGCTTGCAAATTGTTTTGCAGATGCTATTTCTATAATGCTGGCATGGCTCCTTTTAGCAAGGGGGGTTGGTGGCGGGGGGGAGAGAGAAACATAAAAGAGTTAGATCAAAGATTCTTTTTTGGTAGGCAAAGGCTTCTGGCTTCTTTTTCCTAATAGAAAAAGTTTGTGATATCAGAGGAGACCGCACATCAAGCAGGGTTATGCAGCCCAGCTTTAGCATTCTCTTTATTCGTGCTTTGTGCTTGCTGCTGCTCCCTTGTCACTGTGTTGGTGTTTCATGGGGGCCTCTGTGGGATTTAGAGAACACAGGCAGAAAACACTGTAAAAATAAAGACTTCTAGTAATTTGTTTATCATTCCTGTTAAACTAACCCTATGACTGACTGTCTTCAATAAGACTAATCCAGTGAAAGGCTCCAATGGCTTCTTGATGCTCTCAGTAATCAGAATGCCCTTATGCCTGATGGTGGCATGGCAAATGCATCCTTGCGCAGGAGAAAGCAAACTCCTCAGGGACCGCCTGTCCTTTCTAAAATCACAGGCATCTCTGATTTCAACAGAAGTCAATAACAGCTTGTTCCTTTGGAAGAATCAGACAGTTACGCAATCAGGAATTTAAGGTAAACAGACATACGTATAGCATGAGGCTGTCCAAAGCACTCCTCGTTGCCTCAGTTCTGCACCATTCAGGCTCAGGATAAAGCTCCCATTTTCTCAGTGGGCAATGCCTAGTGTCCACGCGTCTGACCGAGGCGGTGACCAAATGCTTTCCCGGCAGGTTGCAGACATGCAGCGTGACATCAGGCAGTTCCCGGTGTCCCTAGGCTGACTCCCGCCTCGCTGAAGGCAGGCAGCTCCACTCACGCTGAGTGGTATGCACCTCTTCCAGCCAGCTCGGCAAACGGAGTTTGTCAAGTTACTAAATATACTAAAGTATAGACTTCAAAAGCCTCTGATCAGAAGATGGTGACAATGAAGGACACCATGCAAACAAATAAGTTAACACTGTAGACCTGTTTAAGAGCTGGAAGAAGCGTAGAGAAGATTTTTCTCTCCCTCACCCCCATGGTTTTCAGGAAAAGGTCTTTGAACTTCTTTATCTGAGCACTTATATTTTTATTACAGGAAATTAAGAGGCTGAATGATGTGTGATTCAACTGTAGATCCCTGGACATGAAATGAAGCCATAATAAAACATTTTAATATGAAATCAAAACCATAAGCTTGACTCTCTCCTACTTCTGACCTCTGCTCTGTGCAGGGGCAAGTACATAGTGGGAGCCAACAATTCCTCCATCGTGGTATTTCACCAATAAGTCTTTAGACAGGTTATGTGCTGCCTTAAAATATAATACTGGCCACGGAGTTTCTAAGAGCAGATCTCTGTTGCTAACAGCAGGCAGCCCAGGGATGCCTGACCAGAGTGTGCCCATGGCAAGGGAGGGCAGTCGTGTGGTTCTCCCCTCACGCATACTGCATGTCTGCTCACACGCCTGGCTGGGCTTGAAACCCAAGCCCGTGAGTCCCAGTCCATTAATTTACTTTGTCTCCTCCTACCACAGTAAGATGAGACGCTGAAAAGGTCTGAAATACAGATTTTGGTCTTAGCTTCAGAAGGATATAGTCAAGAAATGAGATTAAGCAAGAGAAGGTTGCTTCAAAGATATTTTTTTTTCCTTTGAATATTGCCACTTAGGAAGAACAAATGCAGACACTTGGTGTCACGCTGCTGCTAGCTGAGCTGGCAGAGAACAACATGTGAGAACTGTAAGCATTAGTCAAAAAAGCCAAGCTAATGCTCTAATCAAGTGCAGCTAAAATCTGTAGTGTCCAATAAAAGACAAACAGCATAATTGGAAGCGTGCCAAACAACCGAACAATACAAATTTAGTTTTCCAGGGAGGGCCTCTCACATTAAACTAAAAAAATCAACAAAGGCTTCAGTCTGGCATTACAGCTAAACCCGTCCAATGGCTCGCCCCACTGCAAGCTCCCTTCCCCTCTGCCATGCCAGCTTCTCTGACCGCAGAGATCTGGTTCGGGGAGCTAAACCAGACAAATACTAACAATTTTTTTGTGACACTCGGGCTCCGTGAAATGACAAACAAGTGTCAGTGCCAACACAAGGGAAGTGGCAAGAATATATCTGTGCACAGATGAGGAAAACCTTGTCATTAGACTAGGTACACTTTGCTGTTACTGGTAAGGCAAAGAGGAGAACCGAAGCATCCTGCCTCTACTCCCTCCGGGAAACTGAACTAGGACACAGCATGCGTGCAACAGCACAACAAATTTACACTAACTGCTTTGAATTTATAATTGAACTTCAGTTGTAAATCTGGATAACTAATGGTAGAAGCAAAACCTCACATCTAGACTTCCAGAACAGTTCTCCAGTGGGTCATTTACTTCTGACTTACCGGGCTGCCTGACCTCCAAAGAAGTGTTTAGAGTCACGCTAACGTTGCATGCTTCCAGCAGCCAAATACAGTGTTTCTCTCTGTCTTTGGAAGTCTGAACAAGCCACTCCAAGAGTTCTCTGGCAAATAAATCAGGTTTATATCTGTAAACTGAGTCCCTTTTGTTCATTAATTAAGACTGTAACAGAAACACAGGGGAACTTACATGATGGCAGGAGGTTAGATTAGATGGCCTTCTCAGGTCCCTTCCAATCTGAGTTACCCTACAGCCCTATGATCCTGTAAGACTGATTTTTTTTTTATTTCCTGCCTTTGTTCACAACAGAAACTTTGGATAGAAACTATTCACCTGTGACCCTGGAGAAAACAGCTTTTCCACCCTCCTCATGCAAGTCAATGAGGCATACAGTGGTCAGTCAGGGGGGGAAGAAGATTTTCTTCAGATACCTTTTACCTGGCATGGCTAACTAAATGGGACACCTTGCTCCTGTTCCTCACTCTTCATAGGGCATCCCTCATTCTGCCTTTCATATCAAATTTCTGCTCAGAGATCTGCTCCATATTCATGTACCAGGTCTTTCAGGCAGGCGCTTCTGTATTTCTTTATTAAAATGGAAATAACAATGGTAAACAGGGACACCAGTAGTAAGTCAGTTTTATGCCACCTATACTGCAGAGTCAGAAAGTAATAGTTCAAAACACCCAGGACAAACGCCACTGTCTGGCACTCTAAAATGAGATAGTCATATGGGCACATTATACCAGAAATGTAAATACAGGTGACTCAATGAGACAAAGCGGGACAACTACACCTTACGCAGAAGTTTGTACTTAGCTCACATGGTATCTAAAGAAAGTGCACATTACCAACACTACGAGCCTTGGTTACTCAGAGAAGCAACACCAGTAGCCTTGTCAAAGGCAGGCTGTACACTCACCCTGCGCGGGAGGGATGGCAGGGTGTGAGAGAGCAACGTGAGAGGTTGGTTAACTCTGAAAAGCGATACCCAAAGAGGGCAGAAACAAAACGTGGAGAAGTGAAGTGATACAGAAACAGAGACAAGGAAATAAAGGAAAATTAAAAAAAGAAAACACAACCAAATGTGTTTTTCTGTTACTCAAATCTGAAGTGGTGGATTTGTTCTTGTTCTATGTAGTCTTTGCCTTCTTTTACACTCCTGCCATCACATATGCTGTCCAGAGTGCTCAAATTTACGGTCAGAAGCTGAGAGGATGCAAAGGACAGGAGGGCAGTGACTGTTGCTTTTGGTGCAGCACCTGGAACAGTGTGTTTCTGGTTTGTGACCAACAATTTAAAAAAAAAGAGAGAGAGAGAAAAGACACATCTATTGAAACAGCTGGTACTGCAGCATTTTTGTCACTGCTTCAGAATCAATTCATCCACCTGTAGTGTTTGGCTTTCCATTTACATTTAAAAGGATGTGAAATATACAGTAACAAAACAGTATTAGAACAAATAAGCCTGAGGAAACAACTGAAAGAGGAAGTGAAAGGCTTAAAAAATAAAAATAAGAATGAGACATAGCGTTTGTCTCTGACAATATTTGCTGATATATTTAAATTGAAATGTCATATGGAAATGGTGCAATTTTTGCCTTAGATAGGAGTGAATGTGTCTGTCAAATGCTTTCCTCTTATCCTCAGTAGTCCACATGCAAATGAAACCAAGAAATTCTAAGGTAGGTAACCTATTGTCAGCCTTCCAGGCATAATGCCATGAAGCCAAGGCTTTTCCATGCTATGGGAAATCTTGGAGTAGTTTTTATTTCCATTCCAAATTAGAGGTAAAGCAGATTTGTGACCATCAGTGTTTTGCCATGAAACCTAATAAAGCCTCTATCAGCCGGCTGTGCTAGAAATGCTTTTCCCAACCATCTAACCAAGAAGTTCCCAAGTGTAGCTCACTTAGTTATTTTCTCTGAAGGCCATAATTGTGTTGGACCACAAGACCAGAAGCACATGGTGCTACGCTGGTTTGCGTGACTGACACATGCCTCCTTCTCAAACTTCTCCTCTCACGTGGCAGAGAAAACAGTGGCAGCTACTGAGCCGTGAGTACTCTGTGGCCAACTCCCATCTCCACTGGGAAGAAGATAGTAGGATGCATTTTCCTTGGTGTACCACTTTGAAATGGCTTGTGTATCAATAGCAGATCTGGGCTTGTGTTTAGAAATTCTCAGTTTAGTTTAGTACTTATGCTACGGTCACCTCTAAAGGCTCTGAACTTGATTGCTCAGAGTCATAAGATATCCCAAATCTTTCACAATCCCGGTAAATGACTTGTAGAGAAAATCCACATACCAAATGCAGGTACCAAACAGAAGGTGAAAGTCAGAAAACAGCCAGGAATAGGAACCAGTCTTCCCCAAGCCCTGGACATCCCATGTTCACTAGATCATGGCCTGTGCATCCAGCTTGCATGGACCAATCACTACTGGACTCTTACTTCATATTGGAGCATCATCGACAAGCTGTCATCGAGTATTGATAGCTTCAACCAGACTTTTGTGCAATGCAAGCAGATTGTCAGGTATTACAGTGAGTTAATTTATTCGGGAGTTCAACTCTTCAGAGTTTGGGGAATGCTTCTCAATTCATCATCAAAACATCTCCTCAATTCATACTGCATATTTGAAGCCTCAGCCTGAGTTACTGTGGTTATCAGAAGCCCATTGACCTTTTCTAAGCACCTCTAAATCTATCAGCAATACTCAAGAACAGAACTATGAGGATTACGACAGTTGTAATATAGAAGTTGTCTTTCCTTAATTTTAATGGATACATGGAGGATATGGCATTTTTATTAAAAAATATACTCGATGAAGAAAGCTGAAAGGGTTTTTCTCCTGCTCACTAATTTTATTCAGAAATGCAACTCCTAAACCTGAACACTTTCTGGTAGATAGAGGCTTAATGAAGTAACAGTATCACGATAGCCAAGAAAACCAAAGTTTAAGAGTCAAGAAGGGAAGGGATTTTTAACTAAATAGCATACAACAAATGGTGTTAATTTTTTTAAACACTGTAAAAAAATCATCAACTTGCATGTTAATGAAGGGACATTCTGGCAAAGTCCAAACTGTCCTGCCACTTCAAGTGATGCAAGAAATTACAATAAACATTTTCACTGTTCTTCAGAGAGGACAAAAGCTTTGTTGCTGTTAAGAAAACAAAACACAACACAAGCAAACAAAAAAAAAACCCACAAAAGAGAATAAATTATTTCCAGTATTCTTGCATATTAATACCTATAATATTCTATTTTATATATGTTATTATATAATATATACTATTCCATATTATATTCTATATAATTATATTTACTATTTTAGAAGTGCTTAGTTCTTCTCAAAATAAAGAAAAATTCAAGGTCAACAATGCTCCTTTTGCCAACTGCTGCTTTGTAGGCCTTTATAATGAGAAAGAATAATTTTAAAAGCCATAAAAATCCAGTGCTGATCTTTTCAGAATCTCTTCAGTTATACTGTGTAAATCTCCTGAACAAATCCCCTATATCACACACAATCTTTATTTAGGAAGCTTTTCTAAGGTTATTTCTATGAGAAAGAAACTAGGAAATTACAATATTTGCTGTTGTTTCAGAACCAGTTTTTTGTTTTATTTCTTCTCATGTGATCATCTGTAGACGACTGGAATGTACAGGAGCAACCCAATGCTCAGAAGAATAAAGTTCAAAAAGAATTTTATCACAGACTCCCAAAAAATGCAAGCCTGGTAATTTTTCCTAATTCCTTCTGCCAAGAAATAGAAATGCTTTCTGGTTCATTGAGCAAATTGGTGGGCCTGAATTCCAGAAATTCAGATATCCTCACAAAGGCAGCATTATGACCAAACAGGTTACGTGTTCAGAATTCTGGCTGGGTGCCACTTTGTTAATAAATACAAGTGTTGAATTCAGCTGGATTTAAAGATTGTGTTCTTTGCTTGAGCAAGTCTGGAAGTGCCAGAGTTGTAAAATTATCGTTTTAGCTTGTGCTTTGAAACTCGGAGACACAATCGCAGATAAAAACTGTCTCTGATCCTGCAGAGAGAATCAGATGGGCAGGTCTCACACAGAGCCCAGCTGACTTCAGTGACCTAAAACGGTGGTTTGCTGCATAGAACTATAAAAAGATTGTGCAACCTGCAACAAATTAAACACTCAGATAAACTGCAAAACGTATTTAATCTGGATTTTAATTTTTTAAATTCTAATTTTAAAAATAGAAGACAAAGCAGCAAAAAACATAATTATAGAGAAGAGCTAAAATTGTTTCTTTTTGGGTTCTCTGTGCTCTGCTTCATTAAAAATCATTTAATTTTCTTCAATAAAATGAATTATATTCCATCATCAACAACAGCAATCAACTAGAACATCAATAAAACCCTCCCAACAGTTGTTGTGGGGGTTTGGGTTGTTGTTTTTTTTCGTTAAAGTACAGTTGACTGATTGCTTTTAAAAAAAAAAAAAATCTTTGTCTTAACTACACAGCATAACATTTATAATTTATATTATACAATGGCAGTTATCAGAGCTGAACAATTCCAGGCAAATGATGTATTTTCCTATCTCTTCCAGTTCATAAAAAAAAAAAAAATCTGAATTACTCTAAATTTATTTGTTATTCAAAAAAATTAGTCAGTAAGTACTATTTACAATTAGTGGTTAATAACAAGACAGATTCTTTTTTTTTTTTCTGTGTGCAGAATTACCAGATCCATTTTACAGATTAAAACCTGATGCACAGAAAGGCATCCAACCCTGCACAAAACCAGCAGCAAATACCATCTTCCCGTCCAAGCACTGGAACGCACCAGAGAGCTGTCAGGTTCTTTGCAGGTAACTGCCTGTGCACATTGGCTTAAGGAGAGTGTACTTGGATTTTATGCATGCAGGTACACATACATACATATCTATGCCAACACTCAAGTTTTATCAATACCACTTTCTACATATGCAAGGCTGGTAACAACTGGAGCTTTGTTTTTAATTTGTTGTTTTTAAACAAATGTAAGTGCCAAGGAACTGCCATCCTAGAGGCAATTCCTCCTTCATCAGACATCTTAATTCTTCTAGTTGCTTTATACCCCCTTTCACTCTTCCTAAAAATTTGAAACTGCACTGGTATTATGAAGAAAGATAATTTTTTGCCCCTCCTCCTCCCAGTTCTGATACAGCTATAGACTCAAACTTGAGTGAAAGCCATTTCATGAGAAAAACAATTATTTGTTTTGAAATGACTCAAATGAGAATTCTGTTCTGAATGGCTTCAGGGAAAACTGTTCATAAAATCCTCTTGTTATTAGCAAAGATACTTTATTATTGGCATAAAGTAATAGAAAAAAAAAAATACATCTGGACTCTTGCTGTCTGCAAGAGAGATATACGGCTCTTCCATCAAGTGCTAAATGCTCTGGCCTCTGGATTAAAGCATATTCAGCACAGCATCACTCTCTGTAGAAAGATGAACCGAATCTTTACAACCTGTAGTAGAAAGACAGGCACCTAATGGGAAATTTAGAAAATTCTGACTTTTCTTTACCTTTGAAATGCTTAAGTATCACAAGCAAGAGATACTGAGCATCTCCTAGAAGAACATGGGAAAACTCCTGTGCTGAATGGGCCCCAGTAGTAAGGATGTTAGTTTAATCTTTTTTTTTTTTTTTTTTTTTTGCTTTAAAAGTGGCTGTAAACGTCGCAGTGCCCAGATTGCCAGGACAGCCGGGCTGGCTGGGCCCCAGCCCAGGAGCAGGCAGCGCTTGTCAGGGTAAGAGGAACGGTTTCTTCCTGTGCTGGAACTGAGTTTGGAGCAGAAGCGAAAGCACAGTTTGAATTCTGGGTTACAGGGACAGCTCGAGCCATTATTAACATCTCAGAAGTTCCTCACAGCCACTGAAGGATTTAATTGAAGCAGCCTAATGAAACTCTGCCATGCCCCCTTGCTTCTTCCGAGGGTCGGGACACATGGGGCTGGGGGAGGGGGCGAGAGGAAGGGAAAAGGAGGAAAACAAAAAGATCAGAAGTACATTGCTTATCTGAACACTTTGCTAGGTGCTTTTCATTACATTGTGGTGGCTAATCTGGTCAAAACAATCCAAAACATCTAGTGGAAGAGATCACTGTTTGCACAATGAAACCTTGCAAGACATTTGCTATTCTTTCAGACACCACCCACATACGCATTTGAAGATTTCCACACTTTTTCCCCAGTTAAGCACATTTAAAGTCACAGATCCTCCAGCTGTACCTCCTCATTTACATTGCTGCATGAAATCAACTCTTTCTTTGTAAATCAAAGTGCACGTAGCCATACATATGCACATACTTACACACAAAATGAAAGACAACGTTTGCAGAAGTGCATGCATATATTTACCGAGCTGTATATTTTACTTCTGTATTTGTATAGCTCAGAAAAAGGAACAGTGTAGCTTTAACATGGCTATACTTATGATTTAATTCAAATACTTGGGAGATGTGCATATTACAACATCTCGTCAGAGACATGTTGTACTGTACTGCCTAAGAAGAGTGGGGAAGCATTTTTATCCATAAAAATGTCACTCATGAGAGCTGTTTCACTGAAATGTTTTGTGCTCCTCAGGTGAGGATCAGTCACAAGTAATAACTGGTTTGATATTTAATCAATGTCAAGATGCTGCTGGAAGTTACTGTCTGTTGACAGCAGGGATCTAATGGATCTATTTTTACGTTAAAAATACGTGGAGAAAATTATCTTATTCTAAGCTAGAACAAAAAGCTTTTAATTGCTTTACAGATGACTTGATGGTGTACACCACATCAGTGGGCAGAAAAAAAACCCAACCTGTAATGACAGCTCAATGTCTATTTTTGTTCCAATATACACTTGAATCTACAGGACGAAGTTCTGAGATCTTGCTTTTTCCTTCCAAATTCACCTTCTACTGCTCAGTCTTTGCAGAAGGCAATGGGAACTAAAAGGGGAATCAGATATTCCACACAGCCTGGATGGAAGAATTTTGCTGTGGTGTGCCTTTAGATAGAGCTTTTATGGTTAACCTTCAAAAATCTCTCACTTTCTCTGCACTTCTTATCCTTAATAACATTTTCAGTATGAGCACCTCTATATTTAATTGCTGTAGTCAAAACAGAACCGCAAGGATCTTAACACAGAGTCAAAAGAATGGTTCCTCCTCCTCCTCTTACCTCATCATCTAAGTAGTAAAATGTCCTTAAACTAGTCAAAGATCGTTTTCAGGGTTGTAAGAATGTCCTGAGGTAAAAATAACTTTTGCCTTCTCTTGACTTTAGAAGGATCGGATCAATTTGATTCAATTCACTGTGAGAAAAAAAGGTTTTGCAGTGATTACTCACAGTGCAGACCTAAATGTCTTTCTCCAAAGTACTTCCTTACCATCAGACCAGTCTCCTAGCTGCAGCCTGCTTGCCTGACAGTCTGTTATGCCTGACAATTTGGTATATTTACTTTTTGCTCTTTTCTTCCACTTTTTTTGCTGAAGTGTAGTCCACTAAACCCAGATAAAAGGAATTAAGTTATTTAACTTTTGAGAGATTTCCCAAATATAATGAGATTAACCTACCCAACATTCAGCCCCTTGCCCAGCTGAGCAATGTGCTTATGGTTTCAGCTGTTCTGCTACTTTTTTTTTTTTTTTCAGGAAGTGTAGATTTTTAAACTTTGGCAGATAATAAGACACAGACACAGGTATTTTTATTTTTTTTTTTTACCCAATGAAGGAAGTGGTTTCACTGCTACCAGGTACCTTGTTTGGGATATTAAGTTAATGAAAGTTCATCACCACAGACAAATTGTGACTGCACCCCATCCAATCTGACCTCAAGCTTGAGTTACTGAATGAGGACACATGCATTTATAACAACCCTCCCTAATCCCCCAATAAATCAGACTCACCCCCCCAAGCTCTTAGAAGAAATTGAACTTCTATATACATATATTTAGAGGAGAGAAAAAAAAATCTTTGAGAAAGAGGGGTTTCAATGGTGCTATATGCATGCAAATAAAAGGCTAGTTCAAACTTCAGTCACACTTAGCTTTTCTTTCTTCCAGTAATTGCTCCTTGCTTTTAACTATCACGTTTCCAAAAAGGATGCACGGGAGGGGGTGGAATATCGAGAGGCAAATGTACTCGAAGAGGTAGGAAACATTACACATTGACGCCCTCCCCCCCCCCAATTCTGCAAGAGCAGTCTCTCACCAAAAGATGAGCAACTTCTGCAGAAATAGCAGATTTTAAACTGTTATAGGGAAATACAAAAACATCGGCACGTGTGTTAATCAAAGCAACTGAGTAAGTGGGCTGAATAAATACCAATCAAAGCCACTCCTAGATTTTGCAGGCACACCTATGAAAGGTCTTCTATACAGTCAGTACTTTTCTAGTTATTTAACAGTGTGTTTAATGCCTTGCTGGAGCGGGTGTGGTAAACACATCTTAATCTTGCAGGATAACCTGGTCACCTTGCTAAAGACACTTTCTCTCCAACCTGAAATATTCACTTTTCCTGATTAAAATGGGTAAAACATAATTTATGTTGGTGGTTACACATTAAATAGTTTGGTATACTTCAAAAGCCTGTTTACCTGTGATTTAAAACCAGTATCTTTTGATCAAAGAGATAAGCTGTCTCCATGCTGTCTGGTGATCACTACTTTCCTAAGGCTTTTTCCCCATTTAGTTAACTTCTTTTAGTTTTACTGGAGTATGAAAGGATGCAAGTTTCAAATTTGTCCATGTAAGTTTACATACAATTTTGCTGGGGTCTATCATACTGCATCAGAGATAATGTTTCAGCAATTTAAGATTTAACAGCTGCTGCCAAGAATTGCAATAGGATAATCTCACGGCTGCTGTTACTTTGAAGTTGCCAAGTCACAATAAACCCCGCAGCTTCTTGCCAATGCTGCCTTTGGGATTATTACCGCTCAATTGGGACATCTTTTGAAAATATCGAAAAGAAAACACTAAAATGCAATCGCATTTTTCTGCTAAATTCAGCTGGAAACCTGCAGCAAAATGAATCAAAACTTTATTCTTCTTAATGACAGCGTGGAGCAGAAAGGAAGAGATGAGAGTTTGACCTGACTTCCTCTGGTGCTTGTTTATATCACTGGAGCAGAAAGAATCTCAGTGCTTGGCAGCCCACTTCCTGAAGGCAGAAAAAAATAACCTACATTTACTGCAAATTGTATTGAGATCGTGAAGCTCTGATATCACAAGTCATTGATCTGGTCAAGTGTTAAAAGATAGATGTGAGACTTCCCTTTTTCACTTACAAATTCCAGCATAGGAGACAAGAAAACAATTATTCCCTTTGCCACCACAACGTGTTAAGTACTAAGGGAGGGAACCCTGGGATGACATTTTCCTCCTTGCGAGAAATACCCACCTTATTTTTTTTTTTCTGATAGCAACAAACAATTTGTTAAATATAAAATGCCCTAACTGAGCTACTCAGAGGGCATCAACGCTGACAAATATTTACTTGGAAATATCATCAGAGTTGAAACTTAATTGAAATGCGAAAGCTTTGTTTGCTTCCCCTGCTTCAGCACAGCTGAAACAACAAAACCAGTCAGGCAACTTTTTTTTTTCTTTTTTTTTTTTTTTTCCCTGGTCAGGTATGTGCTGAATTACTGACAAAAAGCTTTGGGGTTCTTAGAAGAGCTGCAACACCCAAGGGATTTCTCCCAGCTCCAGACAGAATGACTTCATTTAACTATCTTGGGTGCTCTTTTTGTGATTGCCTTTCACCGGCTTGGACTGAATGTGTATCTATTTTGTGGGCAGACAGACTTCAGTGTGAAAACACTACTAGAACACCCTTTCTCAAAACATTAAAAGGTTTACAAATGAGAGTTTAAGGTTTCTACATAAGCAATTTGTGAGTGTAAAGGGACTGGGTTTTGTTTTTGCTGTAAACCTCCCCCTTCACATAAATGAGGACTGTGGAGATAAAAACTGTTCCTTATACTCCACTCCCTATTTTGTTTGTTTTCTGGATAAAATGAAATTTTTGAAATTCCATGGTGGGTTATAACATTTTATAGAATACTCATGTTTAGTAGCTTCCTTTTTTTAAGACTTTAAAACTTTTTAAAAGCTTTTTAAAGAGATGTCTAGAGTAGCTGTAATTACACAAGTGCAGACTTCCAGAAAGTACTTTTACACCTCTTCTACATTAGCATGTTAATGTCAAATAAGTGCTACTGTCTCTATTTTACAGACAGAAAACTTCCACACAGCTCCTCAAAAGCTACCTAGGCATTTATCTTTTCATCTCCTTCCCAGGCTGTACGCTGTGAGTGGTTAGACAGACCTCCACTGAGCTCCTCCGGGCAGATCCCATGGTTGGGCACTTAACATCCTCCTGGCCTTACCCGACCCCCTTGGGTCTGGGGCTTCCAGCTGGAAACAGAGCTTGATGGAAGAAGAGGTTTCAGTGTGTAAAGGAGAAAGAGCAATGCCTTAGAGTATCCTGAATATAATTAGAGTACTTTTTCTTCCTGCTTTTTCTTCGCATTGCCATTGTCTACCTGTTGCCTAAATTAAAACCAGCAACAACTAGTACACGCTGTAATACTATTCTTTTTTCGCTCTGGCATAAATGTAGACCTAGTTTCTACTGCTCCAATGCTTAAAAGACTAGCATAAAGTAGTCCAAACTGGAGAAAGCTTATAGGTCAAGATTCAGGAAAATGAAGTCTAAATAAGTTAACTGTTCCCAGTATTCCCAGGCAAACCGATCTTCTAACTGAGATGGGGCGGAGCAGCCACCTGATCTGCTGAGATGCTTGAAAAACCTTAGAGCTGACCGAGCTCCACAGTGTGGGAAAAATACATCACCCTCTGAGTGTATTGTACATCCTGGCTTCATGGTTTTAAGTTTTCCTTCTAGCTCTGCAATACTAGAAACACACATAAACAACACACAGACACAAAAAACAAACCAAGAAACAAAAAAGATGTCTCAAGCCCGGCAGTCTTGCTTTAAATTAAATACAAAGAGCTTCATGAAATGGTACAAAAGTCATGAAAACCAGGACAGCTTGAAAGATAGCAATCATTTTCAACACTAATGTGGGGCATGGGGGGGGGTGGGGAGGACTACAGCACAAGAGAGGTTGTTTTGGCTTCTATAGCAGTTACAGTAGGTGAGAAAATGGAGAAATTGGAGAAATATGACAGGTTTTTAAAGCACAATTGTATCAGAACGGCACACAAACTAGATGGACTGACGAGCATGCCATGTTCCATAGACAATACTTTTTCAGAAAAGTTTTTGAGTAAGACTTTTCCAGTACAGGTATCTCACCCCCCTTTTCAGAAGGAAAGAGGAGAAAAATGCAAATTATTACCCTCTGTGTGTCTGATAATAGGTAAAGATTCTTTTCTGTCTCATACAGAAAATGTGGTGATGCATACCAGGATGTGGGTGACTCAAAGGTTAGTATTAATATTATGCAAAAAACACATGTAAGAGATGGGGAAATAAAATCTACAGAAAAGACGTATAAAAAATTTCTGGAACACTCATTAGAAATTCTCACCCACACAAAACCAGACAAACATTCATGTTTTCAGCTATTTTTCAATAAGCTTTTTTTTTTCTAGAAAGAGCTTTTTAAATGGCTGACAGCGTAATAACCACTATCACCAGAGCGTGTCTCTTTGATTGCTGTTCCATGAGCTCTCAGGTACGGGTTTTCAAATAACGCACAATATAGGCATTCAGAGCCTCACAAGGCCATACCCAGTACAGCACAAGACAGACCAGTAGACTTTCACCCTACAATATGAAATCATAAATCGAGATCATTTAGGGACAAATGTAGCATCTTATTCCACATTTTGTGCCACCAGCTGCAATAAAGTAACTTAGCAAAATGATTAATGGCAGAGATAAAGGGATTCTGTTGGGAAGTGCTGATCATATCAATGCTTAAATGTTAGAGAGTGTCTAAAGAAAATGACAGCCACAAGCCCTGGGTAGCCAAAGGGCAGCAGAGGTGTGCAGAGCAGGGGATGTGTCATCTGCCTTTTAGACAAAACTTTTGGCATATTAAGAACACTTAGTGTCCAAAAAATTTCTCTTTAGTTCTCCAGATGAGGCTTCCCCTTAGGATAGTCACACCTCATTCTGCGGATGTATTATCTTCTGTATTTAAAAGTGAAACTACAAGATTATTACTGGCTTTGTGGCAGTTTTTCAAGAACTAACAGGTTGTGCTGGGGCACACCAGAAACTCAAGAGCAAATTTACAGAGCTCTGAGTTTCTAAAGTTATGTTCATAGGAGACTGTGATACATTTAGGAAGTGGGCTAAGTGCCATTTTGGAGAATGGCTGTAGAAACCCACTGGCACTTTGATATGCAGAAATGACTTTGTTCTCTGTCTTGAAGCACTTAGGATTTCTGAAATAGTGGTATAATGATGGAAACTGTACCTTTGTGTTGTATTTTTGGCCAAAGCAAAAGTAAAATCCAAACTATTTACTGGTGAGGGTTTTCCCCATCCACCCAATATACCAGGGAGATTATGGTGATATTATATAGCATGCTGGAAGATTCTCCACCTGCAAGTAAAACAACTAAAGATAATGAGTGGGTGAAAAGAATTACCAATGTAAACACTACACTGCAAAGGAAGATAGTCCATCTTGATAAGAAAAAGCAGATCAAAAAAGCCCAATTTCAGAGGGTTAAACTGTGCAATCAAAAGAAAAAATAACATATTGGAACACACTCTGGTCACCAGCCCCAGAACTGGGAATTTTGTACTGTCTACCTATGTTCTTCTCCTAACCACCTTCTCTTTTAAAGCATTTCATTTGCCATTCTTAACAGAGTGAAAGTCAGCCTGTGAAGAGCTCCTGCAAATCAGTCCCTGAGCTAAATATTACTAACAGCCCTACACACCCTGCAGCACACATTTCCCTCCCATTGCTGGGCTGATCAGTGTGGCGCAACTGGAGGCTGAACAAAAGTGCTAGAGCTCCTTCATGATACATAATTCGTCACCGGGGTCTCATGTGCTTTTGATGCCATGAAGACATAGCTAACAGGATGAAGAGGGCAGTTACTGCATTAATGATTTCTTTTTTATAATTTGGGAATGTCAGTTGTGCCTTCTTTTCCCATGGTGGGAATCCATTATTAATATTTACAAGCAATTCTCTAGTAAGCAGGTAAAGGCTCATAATCAGAATCAAATTACTGTACTCCTGATGATACTTCATGCGATGAGCACTTTATTAGGAAACAAAAGCTTCCAGACAGACTATTTAATAAGTACCTCAGTTTCTTTAATACTCTAATGGTAATTGCTAGTGAGACAATTATTTTTCTTGCCCAATGATTTTTCCCCCCCTAGTGAGAATTGTTGTACTCAATGCTTAGAGCATAATATAATTATTCAGAGTTCATTAATAGACAATATTGCTTTTCCTTTCATTAAACCAGATTTGTGCATCTGTTTGAATAAGGATATATGTCATCAACCATGCAGTACATTGTTCTTTCCTTAACAGTTAAAAAAAATAATTAAAACCTATGTGAACCTGGCACTTACAGTTAAAAAAGAAATTAAAAACTATGTGAACCTGGCACTTACTGTTCAATGAATTGAGGAAACCTGACTCCTAGTTACAGCTTGCTGTTCATGGTAGCGTGAGCAAGTCTCTATCTCTCAGCACATCTGCTCCGCTTCAGTTTCCCACATGTCAGACGAGGACAATTCTTCCCCAGTTTTGTAGGAAGCTTTGGGAATTGAGGTGAATGATAGTAAATGACTTATACTCTTTTTAAACTTCTACCAGACAGTATTGAGGACAACGAGCAGTGATAAGACACAATAATATAGCCAGATTGATGGGACAAGCCTGGTGACTCTGTAGTCCCATTGGCCTTTTGGTACCAGGAGGAGAAGACCTATGGCAGTGACCATTATTTTGGAGTGCCTTTTGCCAGTGGCATTCCTTTCCACCACAGGATTTCCTTATAAAGTCTTCCTCAGATGGAAAAGCCTCTGTTAGACACACAGTGCTTAGGTTCTTGCACTAGATTTAAGTGGATGGAAGTAATAGTCAAAGTTTTCTCCCTTGGCACCCACTCTGCTGTCAGCTACACTCCCAGTGGGTGATGCTAAGAAGCAGCAAGGACTGAGTAAAGCAGTGTTCAAAAAGGCAACAGACAAATCAAGAAAGTGCTCTCGTGTATAATATCATTACAGTGTGCCTCTTACTGGAGCAGAAACAGAAAGAAATATCAGCTATATAGGTAATTTAAGGGACCTGCTTCACCTTGAAATATCAAAACAGCCTTCTCCCCTTGTCTGAGGTCTCCTTACGGCGCTGCAGAGTAGCTTTAACTCCACTGGATGATTAAAGACAGCATGTACCAATTTATCTAAAACCTTATAATTCTTCTTAAAAGAAATACCTTAATTCTGAAGTCCTTTGATTCAATTTGGCCTGTTTGCCCCATAACGCCTTAGTCTTACTATAAGTCAAGTAAAGCAATCAGAGTAGTGGGAAAAGCAGTTGTGATGTCGAGCAAGCAGACCGAGGCAAGTACTTTTACTGAATGTTCAATGCGGTGCCAGTAATTACTGCCAGTAATGAGGGAAAACAAGCTAACACATCCATCTGCAGTTATATCATAGTACCGCAGCACATAATACTGTTTGAGTTTCCCTTCTGTATGTTTTTGCATGCTAGGTGCTGATAAAGATCTTTTCCTCTAGTTTCATGTTTGCATGGGTATTCTTGTGTAATGGCCAAACCTGTTTGGTTGCAGATTCCTCTGTCTGTCCTGATTAATGTCCTCCTCTTTGGACCCCATGAGGGAATCTGGGAAGCTTTTGGTGCTTTTTTGGCCATTTGTTGCATTATCTGGGCTGTCATTCTTTATTTCAGCTGTGGATTGCTCAAAACCCAGTGGTCTACTCTGTGCATTGCTTGAGGTTTTACCGAGCTGCTTTTCTCCAGAGCAACTTGTCTTTGAATTGGTACTGAAACCAACTTCAGGAGTAATCACTGTTATGGGAGTATAATGTAGATATCCTAATGTCTCTTCAATCAAGGATTTCAAGTCCCATATCTGCAGGGAACCGAGAAAAGCACAGCTGTTGCAAACTCTATATGACTCTGGGCTTGTGAATTCCCTATCACCCCGCAGTAGTGAACAAGGAATCCCGGATGCTTGTCAGTTTTTTAAATGAAGAGACAACATCTAGTATGCGGTACCAACAGCGATGAAAAGAGCACAATGTGCAGGCATTCCAGTCCCAGTGTGAGACATGGCAGTGGTGGTGAAGTCTCTCCTGGGGGACAAACTTAACTACCAGAGCAGTTAGATGTTCATTAATTCCTATCAACCTTAAAAAAATCAGCTCAATGCAAAATGAGTTACACCTGTCCCATGGAGTACTATTACTTTAGCCTGAAGAACCTGGCTGCACGGAAACACTAGGCATGAAAAGGTGAATTAAATAAAGTTACTTTGATGTGACATCCCCATAGAGACTGTTGCTACAGCAACAAGACCTTTCGTTCCTCAAGTCACTTAAAAATAAATAATACTAGTAAAAAGAGACTTTGCTTCCCAAGCCATTATGAAGTTTTCAAAAAAGAAAATTTCACCCAAGAAGAACTCAGGCTGAGTGGTGTTGTACTAACTCATAACACATCCAGCAGGTGTACAGCATCACAGTACTGTAATCCCAAATCTTTTTCCTGACCTTATTCTGAGGCAGTTCAACATCCTTTTAATTAAGGGCATATATATCCCCCACAAAAATATACAAGAGGAAAATAAAACAATGCATTTGACCACAATGTACTATTTTGAATGGCTTATAGAGAAATGGGGGAGGGTATGTGTGTGAAAAATGAAAAGTACATTTATTACTGATGCTCACTATTAAATTTGACAGATAGCATTTGCCTCCAACCTTTCAAGCCAGAAGTGGAACAGATGTTCATGAAAAGCCAGTTAATTTCCTGCCATTTGTGAACTGATTAGAAACTGAAACATTAGCACAGTGACACTTCTTTATTTTTAATCTTGCTAGTGTTTTGAAAGGAAAATAAAAGAACCACCAGGAGCTAAGGTCTGGTTTTCAGACAGGAATGGCTGCACATTTTTGTTTCCTCTTTTAACCCAAACCCTCTCTGTTAAGGAAATAGAAGAGAGCAAAACCGACGCCACATAGCCAGTAGCAACTTGGTGTTGCAAACCGTCTTCTCCTGCATAGCTGCTGCAGCGGTGCCTGCACAGCGAGTGAATGAGGAAGGGAGAAGAGCTGCTGCTTTCTCACACACCTATCTATTGTTACAGCTGCCAAGTAAATGAACAAAGGGTCTAAAGCTGTTTTCAGACACTGCTGGTAAACAGGCAGTTACGCTTGTACAGGTCATTGTCAAAAACTAAGCGTTCTGCCCTGTAATGAGGAACAAGGAATGAGGAACTTTTCCAGTTTTAGTTTTCAGAAGTGTTGTTACTGAGCTGCATTCGTAAGAGGCCAAACAGCCTCGGCTTTAATAGTTCCCAGAACAGAAATTCAGCCCCAAATACAAATGTGGTATAAGCAGGCTCGATTCCATTCAAAACTGAATGGTGTCTCCAGATCTAATTCAAGGACAACTCACTTTTGTTATAAATATTTATGTACTATTATTAATCCCAGTGGGAGAACTTTGGGCATGCATTATCAGTTATTTATATACTCCCTGCCCCAAGAAAGCTGAGGCTTTTACTCACTAGGGTCAGACGTAGCAAGTTGCTCAAAACTAAAGCCAGTCAGAAACTTTCTGACAAAGCCAGGTTTTGTTGGATAATCACAATTTGCTAAGCCTGAAACATGTTATTTAAAACATCCTGGGGTTTGATGAACAGCCACCGAGGCTGGGGCATGGTCCAGCCCAGCCGGGGCAGCTGCCAGCCCAGCCTGGCTTCCCTGGCGGCTTCACCGCTGTTCTTGTCAATTCCCTGGGCCGGCTGCGGAGCCGCGGGGGCCCGGATTGCAGCGGATTCGGAAAACTTCATCGCCCCAGTACACACAGCAAGTTTAGAAGGAGCAAGCAAAAAACCAAAGCCAAAACAAAACAAAGGAAAGAAATCGCTGCAAACTGGAAACCCTGCTTTTCAAGCCAGCTGTTCTCAAAAGCAATTAAAACAAAACAAAATCAGATCTCTGTATTTGAAACCAAGATTTAAAAGAGGAGAATCGGTCAGGAAATATTCTCCCCCTGGTCAGCACGCAGGTCAATATTATACATTTTTTGCCTGTGTTGTGCATACATCTACAACGGGAAAAGAACATGCTTTCAAGCATATAACGTATACTTTCCTTATCTTGGCTTATCTGCAGTCTGAACAGAGCAACTGTGATCAAACAAAAGACTCAGCGAGCAGTATTTTTTGTCTGTGTGCATGCACGTGTGTGTGTGCACATGTGTGTGCGTGAAGTCAGAGTAGAAAAATCACAGAAATGCAAAGCTGGCACACAGTGAGAGCTGCTGGAAATGTTTCATGTCGAAAGACAAAAGCTGATGTGTTCCCTACAAAAATTTCCTTGGCTCTGCGGTTATTTCACCCAAGGTGCGCCTTTCTGTGTGCATCTGGAAAGGTATGCAATTGTTTTTCTGACTGAGTTTCATGTTTTAGTAACAGGTGGTTGGACTAATCCTCAGAAAATAGCATGCAACACACAAAGCTTAACTCATTTTGAATACTGCTTTTACCATACTGAATCAGCACACACCCAGCTTAAAGGTTATGAAACCTCTTGAGTGAAACTATCCAAGTTACTTACCTCTCCCCTAGTATATGAACAGTGAGGATGTTACACAAAAACTCTCATCTGTGCTTTATCCTAAACCTTTAGGCCACACCTTCAGTTGGAATAAATCAGAGTAACTAAACTGATACCAGCATATGCTTAAAATTAAAGCAAATGGCTTGCGAAATCCAGAGTTTTCATCACCTCACAGAATTTAGCCTTATTTCCAAAGATTTGCTAAAAAGTGTACTGTTCCCCTTTAAATTCTTTTCCTTACTCCACTTTCAAGTTTTCTTTACTTTTTAATTCCTTTCTTCTTCCTACTTCTACTACCACTCCTCTGCTTCCTCCCTCTACTGGGGGAGGGGAAAGGGAAGAATAAGTGCTTTGTTGTTACTCCCCTCCCCCAGCTTGTAAAGTTTTCTTCTCATATCCCACTGGAAAATAGCATTTCCCCAACCATTTGAAAAAATACTGCAATTTTAAACTGACAATTAGATGTTTGAAAAAGAGAAGAAAAAAAAATAAAAAGAAAGGCTTTGTGGGGAGAAAGAATGCGTCACTTTTGTGTGTGTGTGTGTGTGTGTGTGTGTGTGTTGGACACGTGATGTGTAACTGCGGAGTGGGACTCTGCATCACGTTGTCTCCATTCGTGACCGTATCACTCCCACCAGTGAGAGTTGAGCAAACTGAACTAATTGAAAAGTGCAAGAAGCCACTCCCTCCTGCTCCTGCAGCTCCATCTTCCTCAATTACTCGCTTTTGAGGCCTTTTAGGGTTTTACTTCTCTATTCTCTATTCTGTAGGAATTTCCTATTCCCATCTATTTCAGTCCCTTCCCCTGCCCTTCCACTTTAGAAAGCGATCAGCTGTTAAACAATTCCCATTGCCGGGAAGTACCATTGCTGCACTTGAACACTTAATGTTCCAGATAGGGAGGAAATGCGGGGCAGCCTGCACCGGCCTCCCTGCCTGCTGAAAGACCATCCTAATATCAGTTTAAAATTCCAAGCAGCCTCTTCGGTATTATCTGCTTACTCCTCTCTCAGCCTCAACTACACTCCGAAAGCCAGTCAGTTATTTGAAAGGGGCAATTTATTGTCTCGTGTAAGGTCAGCTGCATAATGAATAATTTCACATAAATCATAAATGTACTAAATTAAGTCGCCATTGAAGACCCTGGGAAAAGATAAGATAAGTCACCAACTAATTTCAGAATCATACAGATCTAACCACTGAAAGGAGCTCCAAACTGACAGGGAGGGGATTGTTAAAAAAAAACAAAACAAAACACAAAACCAAAACAACCCATACTCAATTTGCACGACCGTTGTAATCTTCACAGAGAGCCTTCTGTTTCCAAAAAAACCCCCACCAAACTTAATCCTTTCAATTAAAAAAAAAAAAGTTTTACATAGCTGAGTATATTTTAATATTTCTGTACAAATTCACTTTGATTTTTAAAATTTCCCCCTTCTTCCCCCTCCTCAATGTCCATCTGTTTATAGGGTTCTATTGCTAACACGGGAACAGAAAAATATCTAGCCTTCTGTGTAAATTAATTTATTAAAAAAAAAAAAAGAAAACAACAGAAAGATTGAATGCATGTAGTTTGGTAAAATTATGACTAAGGGAGGGTATGATAACAGCCTAAAATATTTGACATGTGTAAACATTAAAGACTGGCATGAAATAGTGTGGGCTGAAATGAAATTAGACTGAATAGCAACACAGTCTCCTAGACTATGGAATATTTTGCTAACAGGAGTGGTGTTTGAATCACTTAAAACTAGACTGGACAAGGAACTGGAGAACATACTACATGGTTAGAGACACAGCTACATCAAAGGGTAATTTTCAGTCTATGAGTCACCGTGACAGCTGTGCCCCGCTGGGAAAATGCAGATCACAAAGCTCAGGATGAAGCACATGAGAGCCAGAGACAAAGCTCTCTCTGTCGAGGGGAGCTGCTACACAGCGGTCTTCAACGAAGAGCTCAGGCAGACCCAGTCTGAGCATCTTTAGGACAAGCTACAAAACTGTCTCCCTTGAAAAGTCGCTCTGCTAGGAGACAAGCACAATATTGCTAGTCTCTTCTACTCTGCAAGTGCAACCAAGTGACTAAAATGAAGTAAAGAAAAAAGAAAACAAAACCCAAACATAGCACCAACCCAACTTCTCTACAAAGATCTTATCCCAGAACTTTGATCCTGAAACGCAGAAATGACCAACACTACAGACTCTCCTGTGCAGTGCTGCCCACATACTGACCTCTGAATAAAACTCCTTAATCCAAAAGAAGAGTTATTCCAGCAAGTTAAATACATATTTTCTAACAGTTTATTTTCTCATATAAATAACCTCACAGGTCCGGAGGACAGAAGAATCCTGAAATGACAGGGAAGTAAGTGCTCCATTTGCCCAAACATCTTTCATTTTTTATTCTAAAATAGCAATTTAAAAAATTGCATGTACAGTCTGCCCAGTAGAAACTGCTGTTTAAAATCAGGGTATTGAATGAAGATAAACTGAGGTATATACTGATTTACACTCAGAGTCTACGTATATGGCACAAAATCGAAGTTTGCTAACATTATTTTATTATATTTATGCTGTATAAATCCAATCTAGTCATCAAAGCCTCACTTAATCAGTAGTTTGCTGTGATGATCTGTGATGTTTATATACTTCAGGTAACACTCTCTCTCTCTCTCTCTCTCTCTCTCTTTAAATGACCAAAATGAAAGCAACTGTTCCAAACAAGCTCCACAAAACTAAAAACTGTAACAACAGAAATCCCCTTTCTTCATCCAAAGTAACTGCAGCTGGAAATTACCCATGACCAACTTCATAATCATGAAATTCACTTTCATCTGAAAGCAAATGGGAATTAGGAAACAGACAGTGGTCATTCTTATTGTCTTATTGAGGCAGAGCTACTCCCGGTGCAGTTCCAGGAAAGCCCACCCTACTATAACGTGGCCCTTTAACAAGAATGAATTTTTGCAAACAATAGTTCTCATGTACTAGGAAATTCACCTCAAAATTAAAAATATTTATGTCATACACTATAGTTTTAAGAAGTAGTATTATGTTCTAACCTAATTATAACAAAATTAATTTAGCCCCCCCCGCCCAGACACACCTAAAACCAGAAAATAAAACTACAGTTTTGCAGAAAGTTTCACTTGACTTTGGCTTGAAAGTTATTGAATAACTGGATTTATTCTAAATGCTAAAAAAGTCTCACATTTTTAGAATTGAAAATTGTGTGTTTTTCTTTTTAGAATAGACAGAACTGTAGTCTAACCATAATATAAATAGTCAAAACCAAATACCCTGTTTTTCTCCTAAAATTAGTTGAAATGTAACTTTGTCAAACCTTTCCGGTTTTGACCTGAACAGAATACATCAATGTGATTTTATAAAGCACTTTAACTCCAAGAGTCCTGCACATAATCAGCTCTTGATTTCCTGTGGGTGAATTATCCAATCTGCAGATTCAGCCAGACTCTGCCACCTCCAGGAACAGCCCTTGCTGCGGAGTAAGCGACAGAGTACGTGCTACACTGCCTGGCGAATTTGATAATTCATAGGTTTTTAAAATGGAAATTTAATATATATTATTCTTATAATTTGACATCTATTCTATATGATGGGTTGTGCTTTATGTACACATGTTCTCCCTCCTCCTTCAGCCCCCTTAGTTTTCAAAGGTAACTGGAAGTGAACTGCAATCAGCAAGTAGGATTTTGTTAAAGGACTGTGAGTTTGCTGACAGACATTGCTTGAACATGTGCTTTTTCCCCTAAGTATTTTCTTACTAACAATACCTTTATAAAAGTGTCTTTTATTAGCAGACACAGAATTAGTTTAGCGACCTTTTTTTTTTTGTGTGATCTTGTCTTGTGGTCTTTCATTTTCATTTAAACCAATGTTAAACACTGTGGCTGAGATTATTAAAAGAATTGTTATGTAGGCTACAGAAAATGAATGTGGGATTGTTTTAAATCTCTTCCTCAACCATCATTCATTTGTACTACTTTTTTGGTTCAAGTACTAATAGACAATAACGCCGGGGCCATAACAGCGCACCCACTGCAACTGAAAGGTACTATTTTTGTATGGTCTGACAGGCTGTGTTGTTCCTGTGGCCTTTGCACAAACAGCTTCTTCTCTAATTTAAATTATGTTAGTGCTTGCAGTTAGTCCAGTGTGGCAATACACAGCCACTTGTGCATGTAGCTGGACAGTTTTTACATTAAATCCTCGAACTGCCTTTCTACAGGGAGATGAAGAAAGTGGCCCATGTTGATACACCAAATGAACAACTGTCCAGCTTAGAAGTTTTGATGTAGCTTTTAAACCAAAGATGCAAAGATTTGTGCATCTTTGTCCTCCAGAATACTGAGGGAAATGAGCTTCATTGTGAGTACCAATGCAAAACACATATTGTGTTGAACAGTCAGAAGGAAAAGTGTTCTTGGGACAATGCTCAAAAGCTGGGGTTTTATTTGCATAATAGATCAGATAATTTGCAAGACCTGCCATCTCTTATTTCTGTCATCAAACAGGAAACAGAAATAACAGAATGTGACTTGTGGGCAGTCACATGACAATAAACTGAGCAACGTGAACCTCCTCCTGGACTGTCTACGGGAAAATCACAGGAGAGGGTTTGTTTGCACAAGCTATTTAATGAATTATTGTCAACAAATAGACTTGAATCAGGTGATTTAAAACCAAAAATAAGGGTTAAATTAGATCATTTGTGAGGACTGTGAACAAATCTGTAAGTGGCTTATTTTATCTCATTCCACAAAATACTACTTTTTATCTAAACATATTACCCAATGCCTATGTTTAAGGCATTTAAGTATCTCATGATAAAGGGAGCCACACTGAGCAATATTTTGAGTGAAGAAGAATATTTTGAGCCTCTTGCAATTCAGATTTCAGTAGTGTATTTTATTCAGCCTAGTCTGCTCATTCCAAACCCAAACTTGACTCTCACTGACATTATGAATGTCACTTGCCCTACTCCAGATACTATGAGTCTTTTTTTTTCTTTTTAAGTACACTAAACATCTTCTGTGTGGAAACAAAATCAGCAGTTTCTCTTTCTGTAACTATCTCTGACATAGATAGCACCAACGGCTTCTGACACAAACAGGCAGGAGCTTTCGGATAGGTTATCAGTCAGTGCACACAGACTGGGTATAGACCCCCAAATATTCCTGGATGTATCAGGTTCCAGAATTAGGGTTTCTGGCTACCATTGTTACTCAGTAGGCTTTGAAGAAGGAACCACTGTTTCTGCTTCACAGAATAAATCATCCTGCAAAATATTGATTGCTTGGTTCCAATAAACCATTCTGTACCTTGCAAACTATAGTCTTAGTTGTAGTTGGTAGATCATTCTTCTTTCAGTACTCTCTTTCTCCCTCTCTCTCCACAGTTTTATCAACAAGCCTAAAAGAAGTGATTTCTCAGAGCACAGACGTGCTCTTTCTAAGAACACAGATATCTTTTAAGAAAATCTGCACCAAGATGTTCAAGAAGCATTGCTGCACGTGGGAAGTTGCATTTCAGCAGACTCTCACGACACTGCCTCTGTTATTCATGCCAGTAAAACCAGGGCACAGGCCCTCGGAGGTAAGCGCTGCATTTATTTGGTCTTTAAGCTTTGATAGAGTATTAGTTGCTGTGTGATCTTTATTAGAAGCAAGGAAACACTGTGTAGTTTGTCAGGCAGTGGCAGATGTGAAGTGGTGTGTGGGTTTTTTTGCGTTTTGTTTTGGTTTTTATGCCTGGCAAGTTCTGACAGCCCTGCAAACAAACATTTGACCAAATACTGTGTATCAGTGTACAACGTACATTCTTTTGGTGCTTTTTATTTCAAGCTTTCATTCACTATAGAGGGGTTATGGTCAGAAAAGCACTATCTGAAAATATGCCCTTTCTCACTATGTTTCTTATAGTCCTATTAACCACAACTTTTACTGTATCTGCTTGTACTACGCAGGTACATGAACACTGAGAGGGAAGCACATAAACCAGATTTATGCTGGTTGCCCAGCTTCACCCTGGTGACACTCCCTGTTTTATTATATAAATCAATACCTGTCTGTGGAGGAAAAGCTTGAAGTAGGTTATCGCTGAATCTTAAACCACAGGCGGGTCTCCATCCCCACTCATTGCTGCCATCTTCAAATTTGATGGCAAGCTGCTTTTTATGGCTGCCTTTGGCTCATTTGGCCTTAAATCAATGAACTTGAACACAAAAGCGAGACGATTTCTGCCAACCTGGCTCCTTTTGCCTGCGATGGACTTAGGACCAATCCCATAAGCAACATGGCCCCCAGACCTCGCAGGAGGGAGCAACTCTTCAGCCTCAGCTAGGTGAAGGTGTGCATCCATGGAAGCAGAATCTTGCGTCCCTCCTGGGCACTGACACTACTGATAATATTTGCTTGACAGAAATGCAACAGAAGACCTAAGCAGGTTATCCCACTCTTGCTTATGCCAAGCAAAGCTATAGGCAAATGCCACACTTTTTACTAGGCCAACTGACAAATTATTTTTCTCCTCCTTCCAGACCGTGTTAAAAAAAGTAAGTAAAAATCTTTCTGGCTCTGGTAACTAGACCTTTGTCCATCCTACGATTCAAATGCATGGATAGTCAGAAATACACACCAAACTTTCCAGGAATGAAAACACAGCAGTGTTAAGCACAAGGACCTCAAATTAATTTCAGAGTTTTTTACTGCCATCTAAGCATTTGCCCCTTTCCAATAACATCTCTTTTAACCTGTGAGTTGCCATTGAAGGGTAAACAGCTAATTGCTTCAGCCAACAGGCTTAAATACTTGTTCTTATCACCAAAGAAATCTCAGTGCAGTGAGTGCCTGTCAGAACCGACTAAAGAACCTGAACATTTGCCTCATTTACACAAAAATTTGATCTGGATCTGTGACTCATATCTGCTGACCCCAAATACCAGGAACTTCAGCCACCACATTGAGTAGGAACCATCCTTTATCTTTAAAGAGAGTTCAGAATACACTTTTTCCGTTATTAAACTGAAATATGTATTAGTCAGTTTTAGAAGAGTTTCACCATTTTCAGTCTCAGGAAATACCATAGTTCCTAAGAGCTGCAGCCGCAAACTAGAACCCCATTGTGTGAACTATTGTACAAAAAGACCGAGATACTTTACAAAGACAATGCCTTCTCTGATTTATAATGAAAGTAGGAAATTAAAAATTTTCCTTTATGTTGAAAGGACGTAACTGATAATGCAAACTCTCTGCAGGTCGTGCTGAGTGTGCTTTTTAACCCAGATGAATTTGCACTAGAAATGCTACCGGAAATGCTGGCAGCATGTTTCTCAGCTTTGGCTTAGGGCAGGGACCGTGAATACTTTGGACTGGTGCAGACTGCAGGATAAGAACACTTCCTTTTAAAAAGTGACTGATTCTGCAGTGGCTATTCTGCTGAGGTTACACAGATGACAAGTTAAGGATCTCAGTTGTCCCAGTATACGCAAGGCTTTCTCATGAATAACTCGGCTGTCTATCTAAGCTCAACCTATTGTGACAGGTATGACTGCACTCCTATTTTACTCATACAGTTACGATTGCATACAGTATTTAATTAATTATGTATGTAACTAGGCAATTATGTATCTCACTAAGCAGTTATACAGTTATCTGACTTATATGTGAACTGAAAGCACAGCTGACTGTGCAACTGTATATACACTTATGACAGATGTAAATCACAAATCAGTTGTCTTTGCTTAACTGCGTGCAATTGTCAGCCATCAATCCTATTCATATTTTGTACCAGCATGCTTCAGTTACTTCTATTAAGTAACAGCTTTTCCAGTTGGGGGGCAGTGTTAGGAGGGAAAGGTTTACAGTAAGAGGTTTCGTAGGTCTCAAGCAGAAAATTGGAAGTCGCTTTCTGAGAAGGATATGGTGAGAGTAAACAGCATAGTTTTTCTTCAAGTCAATGTGATAAAGTACACAGGTAAGCATGTTTCCTCTCAAACAGCCATCTGTCCCAGCACGGGCTTTGTCCCTCTCCTGTCATTAGCATTGTTCTTATTTCATTCTTAATACCAACAAGGCACTAAAAGAAGAACAATAACACATACACAATGACACAAAAAGTGACTTCCGTGTTACGGTGTTGACCCAATCTCTCTTTTTGTTTCTGCTGCATTTGAAAGACAAAGAGAGAATGGAGTGAGGAATATGTCTTTTCATATACATAAGGCACTTATTCTCATTTATCCTCTCTTTTTAATTTAAAAGCCCTTCTGTGGCGCTTGCTTAACATTCATGTCACACTGTGCATAGATACATTTTTAGGCAGGTTATTATTTTTTTCTGTCCTAAGTCCATTAGCTTTTGCAAGGCAGCAGGTGAAGAAGCCGGCGCGCTCTCATTTCCCCTTTATCATCACCCCTCTCCCCTTCAGTGACCCTCTTTCACTTTTGTCTGCCCCACTCCCACAGTCATACACCCCACATCACCTTTTAATCAGTGGGATCCCAGAAAAGGTACCAAATGCAACCCCATCTCCAGTGACACCCTGAACAGTGATACCCTGAACAGTGCTGAGCCGGAGCTCTCCTGAGCCAAATATTAAGAATTAAACCATATGGTGGCATTGCATTACTCTTTGTGAAGGAAAGTAGAATTAACAGGAAACCTGAACAGGGATTACTGGGTGCAACATCCAGCTTGAGCTGTAAATCCTGAAAAAAAAAAATATCAAAGAGTAAACAGAGGAAGCAGCAGGGAGGTTTGGAGGTGTGCGCTGCTGTCCTGTGCTCAGCGCTGAGCTATAGTTGGGATAAGCCACCATTTTGCTGAGGCTGCAGGAGCGTTATTTACCCAGAGAGCTGCTGTGAAGAAATTGCTCCAAAAACATTTTGGAGGACCCTTTCATTAGCCTCCCTCCATCATCACGAAGATGCTCCTCAAGAAAACAGATGACTTGGATTTCACCAAAATGGTGTCCCCCAGTGCCTTCCCCTGCAGCAACATCCCCATCCCTGGCACATCCACACCTACAGGCACCACTCTCCCCCTCTCTGATCTCTGTGTAAAATTTGATCAGGCAGGCTTGGGGTTTTGGTTTGTTTGGTTTTTGGTGATTTGTGGGTGGGTGGTTTTTTTTGGAGTAGATTTTTTTTTTTTTTTTTTTTTTTTTGTCTCCAGGTTTCTATGAATGGGACGACAGGAAAAAAACCCAGCCCTGCAAGTGCAACTGCTTGAATAGTTTTAGCGACTGAAACGTCCGAGAAACTAAGTCCAAGTGCCCTCTACTGGCATGGGAGAGAAAGATGTGGCTGGATAACGTGGGTGGGGAGAGAAAGGGGTAGCAGAAAGAGGAGGGAAGTGATATGAAGCAATAGCAAAAGGAAACTGTGTCAATAAAGTGGGTATGGCCTGAAAACTGTAATCACATAGCTGAGCTATTAAATTGTTGGCAGGCTGGGTTGTTACTGTAATGTACGGTACATGCCAAAAAGCATATTCCTGATATGAACGCAGTAACAAGCCAGGATGTTGAAAAAACTTCTGTTTTGGGGGTGGGGAAGGAGGAGATAATGAAACTCTTTTTAATGTAAAGTAATGTCTGTACTTCTGATTTAATTTGTGGCTTTTAAATTTCACATTGGAAAAAAATGAGTGAGGGAGGTAAGGAGGAAAACTTTTGATTATTTAGTACTTAATGTCTTTATTTTTAAAGCTGAGGAAAGCAGTTGTGCAACAATGACATTACCACATGAATCTGGTCCTGGAAGAAATTATATCATGTGTGCTTATGGGAACTTAATCCACGAGGTCCCAAGAATGCCAGGATTGTATGTGTGAACATGCACGCACACACTGACAAAACAGTTCATGGAAAATCTGTTTCAGACAGTCATTTTTGGACAGAACAACTCATTCTTGCCCAGTTAGAAAAGCAGTGTGTACAATTTTATTGGTACCACTGCACTGACATTTAGTGAATTTGCAAGATCAAGAAGTACTGCGTAATATACAATTGTAGGGCATACAGATTTTACTGAGTTCAGTAATCCACAGGATCATATCAACCACCTCAATAAAAGTTAAAGCAAACCTAACATTATTATAGACAAACAGATTAACTGCAGTAGAACAGCAGGACTACGTAAGGAAAAAAACAAAAAAGAGCTTAACAGAAATTCAAGCAGCAAACTGATAAACTGGTGTTTAAAAATATATGCAATTCTGGGAAAGTGCTTTCCAATTCCTGTAATAACAGCAGTGAGTTTTTTCAGATTTACTGAAGAGACCATGTCAAAAATGGAGTCACACAGCATTCACAAGACACAAAGGCGCTGGGGAAGTGAAGCCCAGAACAGGAGAGCTGGATGGAGATGGGATTCAGCTGCCGCATGAGGAAGCAACTTGGGGAAGTGACAATTTTGTCTGTTTTTCTGCCAGGAAGGCAGGGGAGGAGACTACTCTGTCCAGTCTATATAGAACTGGATGGGATTGTGATTACTCAGTGGAAGATTGATGTGACGATTGCAAATCTGTGTATGGTGTCCTTTTCCCCCTGCTATGTCCAGAATCAGTTTCAGAGATGTCATATGCTAAGTAATTTAGTAAGTAGCTGAAATATTAATCACACTGGGAGAGGACGAGCACCACTCAAGATTTGCAGTATTGCATCTCTTCTGCACTCTGTGATTCTACTCAAGTCAGTTTAGGTAATCCTGATGTATATGCATTTAATTACAGTAAAAGCAAGTCAATTCTTGACATCTAAATTATCCTAGTGCATGTTGATACCTACTAGAAATGGTGACAAGACCTCGTGTGAAATCAGGTTCATGCATTATACTTTTTCTTAAAAAAAACCCCATGTATTATGCATTTGTTAGACAGGAACTTAAGGTGAGGAACGCACCAAGTTCCCAGTAACCACCAGATCAGTCACACAGTATCAGCCTAAAAAAGCTTAAAATCGTAGTCATCCTTCTAATGTAAAAATAAATACAAAAATTGTCCTGCTAGCCAGTTAGCTTAGGATCTCTTTCTGTATGAAACACATGTTGGTATTTGATTACTCCCGTTAATAGTGTCCATCTGTGGAAAGGGCTGCAGTGCTAATACACATGCATGAAAGCAGTAATCTTATTTTCAATACCAAGGATCGTTTTATCTGCTTCATCTTTAATATTTCACTGCTGAGAACAGGTTGTACATATGGTTCTGCAGCAGCTTGTTTGCAGTCCATTTCATTGCAAACACCTCCCTTTTCACACCTTCCCTTTTCCACCTGAGCTCATTCTTTATACAGTGCAGCAATATTAGCTTTTATACAGTGTTCATCATCTGGCCCAAGCCTAAATCTCCTCGTGGGCTGGATATTAAATCATAAACAGCTCAGGACTAGTTCTGATACTGAAAGTTAAATATCCCACCAAATGCAATGGGGGGGGCGGGGAAGTCTGTCTTGCTTAAGCATGGACATATCTCACTAGAACAACCACATGTGAATCAGGGCTATGCTGAGGCAGGAAACATTGTCTCTTGGAGACAGTTACCAACCCTGTCTTGTGGAGAAATGCCTTGGAGGTAATATACGCTGGGAAAAGTTAAATTAAACACATATATGTAGCTATCTTTTTACATGTTCTTTGCATACTACTCTGGGAAGACCCTGGCTGGACCCTCCATGGTTTGGGGTCTTCCACTTGGCATGGAAGTCCCAGGTTCCGCGAGCTCCCACAAGCAGCACAGGATAAGCAAATCCCACAGCCCCATTTGGCCCCTTCACCAGAGGTGGCCTGTAAGGCCTCCATCTGTCTGACACTTGGAGGACAACAGCCAGGGAAAGGCCCTAAGGGTGACCTGTGTGGCTGTCACTGCACCACAAACTCCCCTCCTCTGCTGGGCAGCATTTTCTGTATCTCTGGCTTTAATGTAAGGAAACCCAATTACATCTACGAGGTACAAATAAGCGTAGGAACAATAATTCATTATCTTACTGGAGGTGTCTATTTTGAAGGTAGACACTGCATTAACTCGGAAAACCAGATCTTTCCAGCTGGAGAATAATTTTCTTCCTCTATAGACAGTTAACAACAAGATCCAAATTCAGACTAACAACAGGAAAAAAGATCTCACTTTAAATATCTGAGATGTTTGTTGGTGATAACAACTGGATTACTCACATTAGTTTTAATTCTCATCTCAGATTGCAAATTGAGATCTTTCAGAAGTACTTCAGTACTTCGTGTTCTTTTGTGGTAGGGCAGAGATCAACTAAATATATTAAGAGAAAGTCAGATATAAGAAGAGCGCTTGATCAGTGCATGGAGTCTGACTGATTTTTGATCCTGAAAACATAAAAAAAAAATCCTCAGAAACAAATAGTATGTTGTCCTCAAACTTACAAATCCAGTTCCAAACTAATGTCATATTTTTCATTTTTTATAGGAACCAACACTACAGTCTTTTAACGAGTCAACTTGGGGGAATGAGAAGGTTGAAAGCATGCTTATAACGTCAGTTTGGGGTGACCTTTACAATATCTCACTGCCAAAGAATCAGCATTTATAAAAGATTAAGTTACAAGCTGAATACCCCAAAATGGAGGCATGCATAATCATTAGTTGCTTAGGAAATTCTTGGCAAATGTGTTTACATAAGAACAAGGATACTCTGTGAACAAAAAGCTTAAGGAACACTTTCTGCAAAACCCTAAATACTATTTCCATCCTAGAATATAGGCATTTACAAGTAATTCTGCCAGTAACCAGTAGTAATTTTAGTACAATGTTTGTTTCCAAGTAGTTGAAAGCACCTACTCTTGTGTAATGGACTAGGAATAGTAACTACCGTCTTTACCCTGTCTACAGCAATTACTTTTTTTTTTTTTTGGTGAAGCTAGAAAAATGAGACACAGACTTCATGGAAAGAGAGTAAATTTTTCTAAATTCTTCCACTTGCAGCATACAGTTTAGTTTCAGTTTTCTCCAAGCTAGAACACTATTCTTTACAGGAGACAAGATGATGAATGCTTAATTTTGGGTTCAGTTAAAACAAACAACTTTCTCTAAAAGCACATGCTTTGTTTCAAAGTGACGTTTGTTAAAAGCCTCAGTGTCCATATTATATTACATCACTGCAGGTCAGCTATCATGACTGACACGGTGACATGGGACAATGAAAGAAAGCAGATTTGCCTTAACCCTTATCACACCACATCTCCTGCACACTCTGGACACACCACAGACTTCAGGTTCCTTTTGCACTGTTTCTAAACCCCTTTGCAACAATCAAGATAGACTACAAACTTAAGATATGTAGATATTTTTGCTTGTTGAGAAAGGAAAAAAAACACCAACCCAAATCATTCCAAGACTAACCCAATAAAAATAGACTAAAGAAGTATTTACTATAGAGCACGCACCAAGAAACAGTATTTCATGCTGTCTGGCACAGGCAGGCTTTCTGATGCTGATGTGCCAAAATCCACCACCATTCTCTCACATCGAGATACTCAATACAAGCCCTTCTTGGGTCTCTCAGTGAGGCTTTAAAGTGACATATCCCCTACTTACAAAACACCAGCACATTTTACAGGGAAAGGCAACTTTAAAAAGTAAGCTTGTTATTTCTGTGATGAATACGCCTATGTACTTCTGGGCTTCAGTAAATTTACATTTTAGCATTGCCATTCACCTTCAAAAAAATATTAATGGAGGCCAAAGTTGTTTATGTTTTCAGGGTTGAAGATAGGTAGCTAAGTCCACTCTCAGGCTTCTAACAAAAAGGTGGGAGAGCATATCACTTCACTGGGTTACAGGCATGCAACGCTGCCTAAAGGTTGGTTTTGAAGAGGGCTTGAGCTAAGGCATTGCCACAGCACCGCCAGACAAATCGCACCACAAACTCCAGAGAACATTAAACCCAGGAAAGTTTATCAAGGACTGGCATCTCCTTGGGAGGACATAAATGGACTCCACATGAAAGGCTGAGCACATGGTCCACATTGAAAAGACAACAAAACAATTCCACTCTGGCCTGTCTGCCCAAGGGATGGTTCGGTAATAAATGGCTCCTACCTGGTTCTGTCCAAACCTGGCCTTTCTTCTAGCAGCTAATGTGCTAGCTCTAGCTTCCTTCCCAATCCCTTTCAAGGGAGCTTAACCTTCTCAGCAACTCATATATGAAAACCAACTGGGCTGACTCACCCCACTGCAGTAATTAACCCTTGCTAGCTCTCTGTGGGACCTGCAGACCCCACCGCAACAGCAGATTGATGGAGACAAAACCCTAGATTTTACTTGGCAGTTTTACTGGCAGGATTGCGTGGAGGTGAGAGGGTGGGAGAAGAGAGCCAAAAATTATTTTCAAGTATAGTCACAACATCGATAAAAGCCTTAGCATGGATTTAGTCACACTGGAATTAAATTTGTGTAGCTCATGTCTCTGGCAGGGGTGTTCTGCTAGCACAGTTGCAAGCACTTAGCTGCAATAACCCAAATGCTTTTAGTGTACACTGTTGGTGGGTCCCCTGGCTACAGGGAATTGTTTCCATGTCGTCTAAGACCAGGACAATAAATATTTTGTGTCAACAAATAGGTGCTAATAACGTTCTCTAGCCTTGATTACTGAATTTGATGAAGGATGCCTGCTAATTTGTGCTGCAGACATTTAAGAGGTTACTGTCTCTGCCTACTTGCTCTCCTACTCTTCTGGCAGCTGAGCAAGAGGACACCTTTCAGTCATCTCAGGTCACACCCAGTGCTTTTAGTTTACAGAGATAAACACCCAAGGCTGGGAAATACTTTAGCTGAAGAGCTAGTACAGGTCTACTTCTGCAAGTCTCCTATAGCACTTCCAGTGAGAATCACCAGGCTTTAGGAACTCACCAGGTATCTGTTTATCTGGATGTTTATATGAACCTGATCTCCTCAGCAATGAAGCATGATGTGCATTCATACATAACATGGTATCACCTCCAGAGTGATGGCAACAAGCGCTTATGTTCATAGATTTACTAGAAACAGTGTAAACTATGCAGAGATAGGAATTTATGGTCTCCTATACGGAGGCTGAGTGAGAAGGCTTTGAGAAGGAACAGATACAGGATCAGAAGCAGGCAGCAGGACATCTGCAAGCTAAACCCTTGCTGTTCCTACAAGCCTCCCATTGTAGCAGCAATTACAGCACTACCCACTGCCCTGTTAACCCACACTCCGTCCCAGCCCACACAGGTGGAGGCTGAAGCCAGCTGCTGGCAAAATCCCACGCTTTCTTCGAAACCCTCTGTTTGTGCCCTTGAAGGGAGATGCTCCCTGAATGCAGCACTCTATGACAACCTGCCTGCAGAGAAATCGTGACAGCAGTGTTTTGATTTGGGCCTTCCAAAGTGAATGAGTGATAGGAAGATTTTCAGTTCTACCAGACAGACATATGTTCTTATTTCTATCAGTCTTTTGCTTATCAGGGGTTATATAATCTGTTTGTGCAGGAACAGGGCATTGGATAATTATATGCTTTTCAATACTGTGAATCAGTGGTTAAAAATAAGAAAAAGAAAAAAAAAAAAAGGATTACTTCAGAGGCAAGGTCAATTTTAAAAGCAAATTTTTCACAAGCAATTCTTTTCCTCAACTTATGACAGCCACTGCCAGAGCTCAAAAACTGCAAAGAAAGCTTCCTGCGATGACATTGCCTTAACATACTGGGTTACTTCAGTCTCATTTACTCAAGTAATACAATTTCAGTTTATTCCAACTTAGAATATATTTCTCAAATTGACTAGAAACTGCCAACAGAAAAAAAAAGTGAAAACTCTGCAACTTAATCCTCACTTCCCTTATGTTTTCCAAAGAACTCTAATGAAGTAATCACAAACATCCTTAAAATTTGTGAAGTACTGCAACAAAGATGAGTCTGCAGAATTCTAATCATATTTTAAATGTCCTGAAGACTGTGTCCAGGGTCTGTCTTTATCATTCCCCATGCAGTGCAATAATCACAAAGGACCTTACTCCTACGCTGTGTAAAGGTAGGTGAAGGGGTAGTGTTGAATGCCGCATCACCTGCTTACAGTGGGATGTGATAAAGAAGGAATTTGGACTTTGTACCTTTCCGGTTTACAGCCAAATCGGTAATGCTTCCTGTGCAGGAGGTTGTTTTCCTATGCGGTTTAGTAGGTGGCAAATTTAATAGGAAATGATTAAGTAAAAGCAAAGAGTGGTGATAAGGGTTTTGTTCTTCTTCAAGGCTTTTGATAATTTGTTTTCAGAAAATAAGACAATCTTTAAGGAATTTATACGCATCTTCAGCCTCCGTCAAGACTGCTGCAGAATTTCCTGTTTTTGTGTTCTCAGAACTGCTAAACTGCTGAAGTTGCCAGTAAAGACCTGGGTGTGTTATCCAGAAGAGGTGGAGCCTATAGCAAATCCAGATTCTTCACTGATATTCTCAAATGAGTATACTGAAGTTAGAGCTATTCCATCGCTAACCTCACAAATGGGGTCAGTTCCCACAGCCACAATGCATCTGTGCACTAACATTTTCTGTTTGTCTTCTGTCGTGCTATCTTTTTTATGTATAAAACCATGGATTTTGTTGCATAAGTCGCCTCAGCTGTAAACATTTACATATAAAAAGGTATTAAGGTAGTCTTAAACCATGGCCTAAGCCCTGGGTGCAGAGCAAGCAATGTGAAACACACAAACCCTGGAAGTAGCTTTGTTACTCTCTTAAATCCTGGTCTCAGTGTGAGCAGACGACCCCTCCTTTCCTAAAGTGAAGAATCTCATACTTACAAGGGGCAAGATCCTAATCACATTCCCAGCTGGAAAGCTGCTCCAGCTTAACGCCAGGCTGGGGTAGATACAGGCCTGGCATAGTCAACAGGGAGAAAGTCTGTACTTTCTCGGTACTCTGTGAGGCATTTATCGCTCTGCAAACCGCCCTGGGAATGCAAATACAGCGTGATTGATGGATGCACACAATTCAACACAACAAACACTTTCAGTAGACAAGTGGCGCAACAGGAACCTCTGAAGATCCTATTATGCAGGAACGAGACTGTAATTACGATATTTTCAGGTGTATATTCCGCAGAAAGTCCTCGGCAGTCCCCTGGCTTTGATGGAGGCTGAGGGGACCTGAAAGCGTGTGGAGCAGTCATGGGGTGCCGAGGTGTGGTGCCTGCCCACTGGCACTGCTCTGGCACCGGCCTTTAAAGCAACACTTCAGCCCCCAGAAGTCGCATGCAGCGAGGGCTCGCTCTTTCTGTGACCTGCCAAGTGATTCATTACACTTTGTGGCCATTTTGTGGCTGCCAACAGGCCCTGTCCCAGCGCTCTGGCCAGAGAAAAGCCAGGTGGGGTCATGGCAGCCATCACAAACCTACTGTCCCTCAGCACTGCCTCAGTTTCCCTCCGTCCCCTAAAATGTGGGGGGAAGTGTGACAACTTTGCCAGTCCCCCTCCTCAGCTTGGGGACAGGTGACTTCGGGCCAGGTGGTTGGCTGGATGTGGAGACAGAGCAGGTCATGGAGACAGGCCTGGGCAGGCCTCGCTGCAGCCGCCCTGGCCATGGCCTCCAAGGGGCCCCCTCAGAGACGCCCCTCTGAGACGCGCACAGGACAACCAGCGGACAGGGCAGGCTGAAAAACCACCAGGTTTTGGGGTTTTTCTTAGGCAATGCTTACACCAAACAGATAATAGCTGCTAAAGTGCAATTACCTGGTTTGTGTGTGCTGGTAATTAGCTGCTGGTTACGCTCAGAATTAACGAGCGGACTGTTTAATACCAGAAATCACATTGTTCTACTCGGGCTGCGCATTGTCAGAGCCAGCGCAGGCCAGTTTTCCCAGGAGTTACCTATAAAAACCTTGAAATGCAGTGGAGTTAAACATCTGGACAGCTTCCAGAGAAGAACGATTGAGCTCAGATACCTTCTCACGAGAGATAATTTGCTTTCAGGTTACGAAAACCCACGGCTCCCAACCGCTGCGGAGCTGCGCGCTGCCCGGTGCTGCGATGGTGAGCTTGGCTCACCGAGGGCTCCGCCGGAGACACGTGCGGCAGAGCCCTGAACCTCACCTGGGAGCGCGCACTTTCATGGATACACATCTGTCCGCTGGAGGGAAGCATTTCTTACACAAAAAGTAGCAATGTTAATCCGTTCCCTGGGATTTTTTATATTTATGAGGTTGCACTAGCTTCTGAAATTCTTCTGAAATTCCTATGTGAAACACACTTTAAGATCCTTGAAGCAGTCTGATCTGCTTCAGTTCCCCTCAAAAGATCCTATGCATAAAACCAGAGCTTATTTGTTGACAACAGAGTCTAAATACAATGTATTACTTTGGCTGCTCTTTTCCTTTGTCTTGGATTGCAGCCTCTTCCAAAGCTTTGATTTCCAAATGACTTGTTAAGCTTTACCGGGCCTGAACATAAAAGCTGTACTTTTATGTTTCTTATATGGCATGTGGAATGCGGAAGCTCCACTTAACTGTGGATGCATCTCCTAAGACCTTTCTTCCTCTTGGGGCTCCATGTGTTGCTGCTTTATGAGAAGGCTGACTTGCTTCTTCAAAGTTTGCGTTGTTCCTGTTATCAGAGAGGAATCAAACAAAATGGGGAGTTTCTACGTGGGAGGCAGCGCCAACACTAACCGTTATTTCATCTGCAATAATAGCTCAGTGGCATAAGGGGCATCCACAGCCAAACTTACTGTTTTTCTTGTTATTCTGCCAAGAGGATTTCCTGATTCCTGAAATTAGCTCCAGTGCCAAGTGAGACGGTCAAATCACGTGGTCAGCAGTCCTAATTGCCCCAGTTACACAGAACTCAATCAACGCAGACCTGCTCCTAAAATGTGGACTAAGGGAGAGTTGTTCTCTTGCACAGAAGGGCTGATGTATCCATAACATAATATTAATATCTACACTGTCTATCATATAATAATATATATACAGTCTATAATATAGTTAATTAGCCAGAGCATATTTTTATTTGAAAATTGCTTAAATACTATTCTAATACAGAGGCAATTACAGCAGTATGAAGTCAGCAAATAGCATGATAGCTTATTCCTCTTTCCTGATAACACAAGCTATGCTGACATCTGGCACTTTCATACCAGCATGTAACCATGGTGGTTGTCTCACTGTACGTAGCTTTACATGCATTGATTTAATTAAAGCTCTATAGTCTTGTAGTGTAAACAAAGCCTAAGACTTTTTTTTTGTGAAGAAAAGCTGGATATAACAAGCCCAATTCTCCTCTCATTCTACCATAAATGGGGATGCACAGAAATCACTGGTCCTACACAGATGTAGAAGTAGGTCGTTATGAATCTGGTTTGAAATCTGTAAGCAGTCACTCTTGATTGATAACACTTTATATGTCATCAAAGGCCCATTGTGCTAGGGAGGAGAACAGAAAGTGCTATTGTAACTAAAGGTCCTTTTGTCTGCTGTCTGCAGTAGAACCACCGGTAAGTTTTGGTCATCTGCTGCAAGTCCAGAGGTTTGCAGAGGCCAGAGTAAAAATACCACCTACCTGCAATGTCTCATATGGAGAAACAAGGCTCTTTTACCTCTTTCTTCTATGACGAGTTAGAAATGTAAGTCTGCAGATTTTACAGAATTCTCACTTCATTTCCAGTTGTAATCTTTACTCAAATAAAGAATGACAACCATTAACTTCACAGGCAGGTTTTTTATGTGTTGATTTATGCCTTTATGTCACATCAATCATCAGAAAACAGGGATGTAAATAACAAACTTTGTTTTAAGATTAAAGCAGCAAATTATTTTTTTTAAAAGGATAAGTATTCATTTATTTAATCATAAGGAGGTCAAAATATACAGTACTGTATCGTTCAGATGCGAGTGTGGATTAAAATGTCAGGTCACAGTTCCCTGTCCAGGTGAGCCCAGGGTTGAATAAACCACAGAAAACTTAATTTTCTGTAAAATTTATTAACTACAGTTATTACAGAAGTTTTGTGAAATAGGGAGGTGCCTGGATTTTGTTTTTTATTAGGGTTAATTAAAAGTATGGATATAAACAAATATCTGATGAAACAACTAAGTTTCCTATCATCTGAAAAACATTAATAACAGGATTGTAGGTACAGCCTGGGAGTTAGGACTACGGTGGGGACGCGGGTGCCCCCTTGTGTTCCTATTAGAACCTTAAATAGCTTTTAATTTGTTATCCCACCTCACCAAGACAAGAGAGTTGTCTCAATCATGTATAGAAAGCCTTTGCATTTTAGCGTTTTAATTTACATTAATAACCAATACGAAGCATAACTTTATAACCACTGATTCTATTATACTGCAGACTTTTTGCTAATTTCAGCTCTATTGAAAACCACAAAAGGTGACTTGGTTGTTTTCACATTTAAGTATAACATTTATCAAAGGAGATTTTTCCCCCCTGGCTGCTTTAAAGCTCTCTAAAGCTGAGGATTTGCTGCTCATTCCTTGCTGCACAAACTGCATTCCTTTGTCACATGCATTTTTTTTCTGCCATTTATTTAATTAACCGCCACTTTTTTACCTTACATACTCTACCCTCTATAGACTTAAAATCATCCACATGACCTTTCTTTAAACGTACTACACATTGCTTGGTGATCCTGAGAGTTGCTTTCTAACATCTAATGAACAAACCCTGTAAATGATATACCTTAAATGATACACCAATGTTTGCTTTAGCCTCAGGCATTTGATGACAGCCATGTAAAGGAAAATAATGAGTCATCTCTGCTGCAAGGGAGCTTACAGAGAGCTGCTGATCCTTCAGCAGCCACGTGTATTCATTACTTGGATTTCCCAGCAGGTAGGATAGACACTGGATCTGTTTGCACTTCTGCATCAGACATCCTTTTGGAGCCCTGTGGAATAACATATAGAAATTTATAAACATTTTCAAATATTTCAGAACAGTTAAGGCTGGGATTATGTGTTAGCATTTTGCTAGCAGATATTTTCCACTCATTTCACCTCTCTGCTTTTCTTAATTTGCCTTTTCTTTAATATGCATAAGTATATGAGCACCATCTGCATCATGACAACCCCAGAAAGCTACTGCCTGCGACTTTGCCTAAATGGGTTGGCTATTTTAATATCATTTCCCCAGTCAGCATGGAAAGCAATTGTTTTTAGAAACTGGACTAATGTACCAGAGATATGTTGCTGTGTACTCGCAGTATTGTAGTTTTGGCATAACTTTCTCTAAAATTTCCCTGGCCTAAACGGTTCACTGAAACCACGCTAAGAGTCCTTCAAGCATGATTAATAGTGTATTATAGCCAGCCTTGGTCTGCTCTAAGTTAAAAGAACATTAAATACTTTCATGCATGACAGGTATTTGACAATGTTAGACTGACAAAGCTTTTTTATACTACAAATATAATTCTGGTTTTGGAACCAATTCAAGACACTAATCTGTCTTAGATGAAGGAAATGCATTGATCTACCTATACCAACTAAATTTTTGACCAGTAATTGATAAAAACTTGGCTTTATTTTAAGATGTGTTAACCTAATTTTATTGGACTTTAAGCCATCGAAACTTCAGGACATGACAGCAAAATGGATCCACAAAGACTGTTTCAGAGGTCACTGTTAACATAGCGTAGAACACCAATCCTGTTTGTAGCCAGATGCCTAAACCATTACATGCTAAACAGAAAAACAGCATGACAAAGCTAAAGGTGACTGCTATGTGCTTTGCCTACAATAGGAACTGTGCAAAATCATATGCGAATTGTCCTTTCACACACTACGTTTCACACTGGAAGCCTGACTCATCACTTCGGGTCACTGTAGGGCTATTCTGTGTCAGACCAGGAGAGTGAAAGATCTCAACTTCCTCATCCCTTGCAGGGAAGTAAAAACAGTGGGTTTTTTTTTTTAATACTGATTAGACTCTACCTCGGTGATGTTCTTTTAACTTTTCACCTTTGAAAATCTAAGTATAAAAAAGAGCAGCCAAAAATCACACTGGACTAAAAGAATCCCTTGTCTTAAACTAACTGTAACCTTGTGCAGCTCAGCTGGCTGCAGTGGCTTTGCTTCTGCTTGCACTGATGTTGAGTTTGGAAGATGCTCTAGAACAGAATAAAATTTTTTGGCCACTTATATGTAGCAGCAAATAGATGACACAAAAAAAATGTAATACTTTCTAATATCCATCAAACAATACCAAATGAGCTAGTCATTCCAAATTTGTCCTGCAACCCTAAAAATCTACACATCAGTTAAAAGATTTCTCACATTACAAGAGCAATGGAGTCTGTCAGCTGTAGCTGTTCCTGTCTGATGCATGAAGATACGAAGCCATTTCTAGACTGATCAAGGAAACAAGATGATACCATTTGCCATTCTTCCTATAAATGGGTGGAGGGAGGAGTAGAGGAGGGGGAGCTCATTTGAGATAATCCCTGTTTTGACTCTTTTAGCACATTTGCAGAGGTATCATATATTATTTGCTTACACTACTGCCTCCCTGCTGCACCCATTTTCAAGGTGGTTGCTGATTAAAGCAGGAAGCTTTCAGGGAGACTGGCAGATGATTCTTGTTAAACTGGAATTTCCAAGCCCAGTGTGAAATAAAGAACTTTGTTCCTGCCCTTTTAACGGACAAATTCCAGCTCTGCCCTCAGATTCAGAAGCACAGGTACCACTGGCTCACGTCTTGTTCTCAGTTACTTTGTGTAACCCCTTTCAGTGCAGTGGAAGTTGCCTGCATTTGTGACAGCTAAGCTGAAACATATTATTTTGGAGAGAGCACTTTAAAGTGCACACACAGGAATGTCATGGTATTGGAGTATATGTTTTTTTTTCCCAGCTTGTGCTCAGGAGAAGTCTATGTCAGTATACCAGATACTCTAATCAGAATAGGTCAGAATAGTTTCCACATGCTAAGCGCTCCAGCTTCTGACAACTTAAGTATGAGTTATTCCAGCTCAGAAAACAATGTAATTAATCTTTTTTTTCTTTTTCTTTCTAATCTAATCTTTCTAAGACTCACTAAATACCTTTGCATTTTATATAGCTTATAAACTAATCTCTTTTACTATAGGAGCAACCACTGGACCTTATCGTCTGTGCTAAAACCATGCAGCCGGGCCCTAACACTCTTTGCTTGGCTAAGTGGCTCCATTGGTATCGAAAGTTTCAGCATTTGTTAGCCCAACTGGGAGCAGATGCTTGAACTGAAGTATTCTCATCAGC